>NC_142932.1:125237892-125305122 GCF_046866305.1 Octopus bimaculoides | reverse complement strand
TTCCAACCCCTCTTCATAGTTCCTGTGGTGGTGGAAACAGTGTGGGGATTGCCCCATTAAGCTATACCGTTCGATGAAAGAGACTTTTTCCTGCTCTGGCCACGGACAGGAAGATCGTTCCCGGTAATCTGGCAGGGTCACCCAAGACGGGCAGGTTGATGTTGAACCCAAACTGGTAGTTACCTGCATGGGGAGCAGCATAGCAGGTGTGAAACCTTGGCAAAAGAACTGCCAACCTAGTCAACGGTAAGGTGCAGAAGATGCTGGGCAGACAAATCCAAAACAGATCAATGGCCAGGGCCAACCAGTTCAGTCAGAGAAATACGGCGATTATCAATAGACGTGGCTGATGATTATATTGAGCTATCGAAAGACTATTGATCGGGTAAACGAAAATATAATAGCTTCACGTACCAAGAAAATTATTTTGCGTTAAATACTTTCTGCAAATAAATAACAAAACGTCTCAAATCCCAAATGTCCATACAAAAAACTATAATTTCTATTGACAGCAATCTTACACAACCCCACAACTGTGCCAATCATACATTCTAAAGACTATACTTGCTCTCCAGAGCGAAGACGTACTTCAGTACTGCCGTGATAATGACCCTTTATAGGGGCTAACTTTCAGCTCTCCATCGGTTACAACGATGAGGGTACCAGTTGATGCGGTCAACGGAATAGCCTCCTCGTGGCTGAGCACTCCACAGACACGTGTATCTTTAACGTAGTTCTCAGGGAGATCCAGCGTGACACAGGGTGTGACAGGGCTGGTCCTTTGAAATACAGGTCCAATTCATTTTTTGCCAGCTGAGTGGACTGGAGCAGCGTGAAGTGTTTTGTTTAAAGACAACACACCTCCGAGAACCGACCGCACGACCGTGAGCGGTATACCCTGACCACTTAGTCACGCGCCTTCACAGGGGTCAATTAAAATCAATATTAGAGAACTGCTCGAATATTTGAGACATAAATGCTGCTACACACAAACATTTTAGATCTTTTCCTATAATTAAAAAAACAAAAGAACAAAAGCAACAGCGACACGTTCATTATAAACATAAATCAATAATTGACTCAGAGACCCGTGATATCCTTTGTCTCTTCTTAACTGTAAGAGTTTACGCCTGTTTGATTTGGCATATTTGACAATATGCTTATCATCTTCAATCAATGATCCAAGTCAACGAAGGTGCCTCTACGCGGTTTTATAACCTGATATAATAAATATTTTAATCTTCTTAAAATTGTACTTAAAAGCTTTAAAACCGAATGATTCTGTTAGATAAAGCACTCCTGAATATAATGTAGCAGGAAAAGGAGGGAATTGTCATGATTTGAATGTCGATCGGACAATGTACGTGTGCTTCACGGAAACACGCTGTTTACTTTTGGACGGCATTCAAAAACAAGCTGTAAATTTTCAAGACTCAGTACAAAAGAATAACATCTGTTACCCTATATTTGAGACCACGTTGTCCATTCTCCGCTGTGGCCACCCCCTGAATCTAAAGAGCTTCTGCGCTATCTTTTGGCTGCTAGAAATAGCAACCAAGTCTTTCTCTAATCATACCTTAGGCTTCTTAAAATAGCAAAGTCACATTAGATGATTTAATCGTAGATAAAGGCAGGGTAAACTCAGTTTTCTTTTATTCTTTTATTTGTTTCAGGCATTTGACTGTGGCCATGCTGGAGCACCGCCTTTAGTCGAGCAAACCGACCCCAGAACTTATTCTATATAAGCCTAGTACTTATACTATGGGTCTCTTTTGCCGAACCGCTAAGCATCAGTTATCAAGCGATGTTGGGTGAGGGGGGGAACACACACATATACACGACGGGCTTCTATCAGTTTCCGTCTATCAAATCCACTCATGAGGCTTTGGTCGGTTTTTGGACTATAGCAGAAGACACTTGCCCAAGGCGTCACACAGTGGAACTGAACCCGGAACCATGTGGTTGGTAAGCAAGCTACTTACCACACAGCCACACCTGCGCCTTATTCACACATATATGACAAGCTTCTATCAGTTTCCGTCTACCAAATCTACTCGCGAGGCTTTGGTCGGCTCTTGGGCTATAGCAGAAGACACTTGCCCAAGGTGTTACGCAGCGGGACTGAACCCGGAACCATGTGGTTGGTAAGCAAGCTACTTACCACACAGCCACTCCTGCGCCTTATTTTATCATAGACAATTATTTTATTATAGATTTGCTCCTCTGGCGCTGATTCGGGCCACAACAACAATAGATGCACAGAAAAAGGCCGCACAATGTGTACAAACTATGAATATTGCTTACGAAATGTGCAATATAATTTTTTACGAAAACACATTTATATATTCGGAGCAACTGACCTGCTGGTCGTCGATATCGTTCCGTCGACAACCTGCATCTTAACCTCGCCATTCTAAGAGGTCGTTTTCGAAGTCTTAACTGCCACCACTCCTCCAACGAAACAATAACAACAATAATAATCCTTCCTATTATACGCACAAGGGGTGAAAGTTTTGGGTAGGGGGCTAGTCGATTACATCGACCCCAGTGTTTCACTGGTACTTAATTTATCGGCGCCGAAAGGATGAAGGGGAAAGTCGACCTCAGCGAAATTTGAACTCAGAACATAAAGCCTTAAGAAATGCCGCTAAGCATTTTACCTGGCGTGCTACCGAATCTGCCATTTCCCCGCCGAATAATTCTTCTTGCAAGATGTACAAAGCCTGAAATCTGGGGAGGGGTCTAGTCGATCACACCAGCCTCATTACTTAACTGGTATCTATTTAATGAACTCTGAAATGATAGAAAGTAAAGTCAGCCTCGGCGGAATTTGAACTCAGAATGTAAAGACGGACAAAATGTGGCTTAGCATTTTATTAGAAGCGCTTACGATTCTGTCAAATCGACATACACATAAATGGTGACTCCGAATTCTTAAAAGTCTGCAATTTGCCATTTTACTGATTTTATTTCTTTTGAAAATGAATGCTTTACAAGTAATAACTTCATTCGATCACAGAATCTGAACGAATAATTTAAAAAAGACAAAATATGCAAATGGCGATTCCTTTAAATTTTTCATAATTTGCTAAAAACATGTTAAAACGAATTGACCAAGAAATTTATTCAATATTTTCAACCAGAATAAAGGTGTCATTTTAACCTTTCGCTCAATAAAAAACAGAAAAACCAAAAGCAGATTATTATTCAAAGATATTGATGGAACTGATGTAACCGTTAATCAGCTGTCTGGCAGAGAATATAAAATGGCTTCCATACTATTCATCTATTTCTAAATAGCTTTTTGTTGGAAGGACTTTGAGAACATCTGCTTATATTGTGATGATTCGTATACGAGCGAACGAGTGAAATAAAATGCAGAAGCTATCTGTTATAAATGAAAATGGGAACCAGATTATCATTAAAATGTTATATATATATATATATATGTGTGTGTGTGTGTGTGTGTGTGTGTGTGTGTGTGTGTGTAAATACACACACACACACACATTCACCATGTTGGATCGCTGAACTCTACAAGGTTTTTTTCATTCTCTCTTTGTTTATTTTCTTTTATTCTTTTCTGTTGAAGAGCGTAGGCGCGAAATGTAAAAGACTTTTTCCTTTTTCCTGAACGTCAAAGTAACACGCTTGTTGTTCATACACATGCCTTCGTCTTTTGTTTTCTTATAAATTTCAAATACACACACACATATATAATATACTAGCAGAAATACCCGGCGTTGCCCGGGTTAAAGAGAATAATGAAATCTAAAAACGCCGTCTAGACTACGCATCATCTTTATATATAGAGATGTATATACACACACGCACCCAAACACACGTATATATATGTATATCAATATAAATATATGAAAGTCAATGAAGTTTCGTAAAAGAAGGTGATCATGTACATACTTTCTTGCTGTTGTGATTATAACACCTCGTTGTAAACAATGTTCCTTGTATCCCCTTGTGGAGCATATACAATTAGGTTTTTTTTGCTGCCCACTCTTGAGCAGCCAACATACAGTTGTCCATGTGAGAAGCAGGGCTCTTCCAAGAGAAGACCAGCTACAGACAGTGTTTGACCCTGAGATTTGTTTATGGACATGGCAAAAGTCACACGAAGGGGGAATTGTAGTCTTCTGAATGTAAAAGGAATGTCTGCTCCTGATGGAGTGAGAGGAATTCTTGGAATAAAGACGTCATCCCCTTTTGCACATCCAGAAAGAATGGTAGCCTCGATAACGTGTGACATCATTTTCTAAATAATGCTCATCTGTTATGTTCGGGTTAAAATTTCATCAACATCAAAAATCAAATTTCATAAAGATCCATTCAGTACTTTTGACGTAGTTTTGGATAAGAAAACAAATGACTAATGTGTGTGTTTGTGTGCATGTGTATGTGTGTGTGATGGGTGTATATATGTATAGATATCTGTATGCATGTATATATGTATATATGTGTACATATTACATGTACATCTATCTATATATATATATACATCTACACATATGTATACATATACATGTATGAATATATATATATATATATATATATATATATATATATATATATATATACATATACGTGTACATATACATCTATATGTATACATATACATCTCTCTCTCTCTCTCTCTCTCTCTCTCTCTCTTTCTCTCTCTCTCTCTTCTCTCTCTCTCTCTCTCTCTCTCTCTCTCTCTCTCTGAAAGTATCTGTCATTACAGTATCGAAATGGTGTATATATACATGTATATGTATACATATACATCTCTCTTTCTGTCTCTCTCTCTTTCCGTATCTCCCTTTCTCTCTTTCTCTCTCTGTGAAAGTATCTGTCATTACAGTATCGAAATGTGATTGTTTCAGTTAGTGGAATAGTTTCATTTTTAAAGTGAAAGTATTTGACATGAGTGTTTTTGTTTCACTTTTGACACGTAATACTTAAATAGTGGAGGAGATATTATGGATCTTTTTTTAAAACGGGGGCCACATTTTTCATTAATGTTTTACGTAGAGTTTTTGGTACCGAAAGACTTTCAAACTTCGTATAATTATCTATTTTGTGTTATAGAACAGAAAAATATTTTTGTATTCGAATTTATTTCATGTAAAAAATTGTCTTATTTCGATAATTTCAACCAATCACTGACAAGTGTTCAGTTGTTTATATTTATTCCTTCGTTTTATTTGCTTTTTTCATTTTAAATTTGCTTTTTTCATTTTCTTTTTTTTTTCTTCGTTTTATTTGCTTTTTTCTTTTTAAATTTGCTGTTTTACCCTAACCCTAACCCTATCACCGATAGAATTGTTTCAGAATCGTTTGTTTATGTAGTCGGCACTTAATGTATATCGGCTGAATGGACGTCAGTGATTGGTTGAAATTACAGAAATACGACAACTTTAACATGGAATAACTTAGGGATTTCTTTTTTTTTTAAAGAAGACTAAGAGAAAAAGATGTTTTATATGACACATTCTACCAGTGTTCCAAGTTTCAAAGTGTTTCGTTAATGAAAAATGTTGCCCCCGTTTTAAAAAAGATCCGATATTATGTTGCCGTGTGCTCGAACTCTGCAAGAAGTTAAAATTTTTTTTGACTAAAACACAACTGGAACCCTAAGTAAGGCATGTGTAAAATTTGAATGAAATTGGTTGCGTAGTTCTCGAGTTTTAGGGATTCACACAGACAGACAGACACACATTCTCATTTTTATATATATAGATAGATAGATAGATAAAAGCACATCTATCTATCTATGTAGGTACATGTATCTATCTATCTATATATATATATATATATACACACACACACATATATATATACACACATATATTTAAACATGCTTATGTGTGCGTAATATATACAAACACGTATTTGTTTTAATGTCAAGTTATGTATATATAAACAACTTAGCATTAAACAATACGTTTTAGAAGAGGTCATATTTATTAACTTTTACAAGAAACAGTTTGACAGTGACCTCGAAGCTTCGATTTGCTCGCCTTCATTAGACTGATTCACTTTTAGTTCTTCTTGATTTTATATCGATAAAAAGTCTAAAATAAACCCCGGTTTGACGAAAGCGATATATATATATATATATATATATATATATATATATATATATATATATATATGCATATATATATATATATATATATATATATATGCATATATATATATGCCCAATTCAGGATCACAACATTTGGGTACACTTCGGCATAATTTCTTTTCCTCAACAGGCCCTGCCCTGTTTAACATTGTCCCGAAACAGATAAAAGAGGAAAAGGATCCTATCAGCTTTAAACGGAGTCTAGACAGATTTCTTCAAGGAATACCAGACAAACCACTCATACCTGGATACAACTCACTCAATAAGAACTCACTACTTGAAAGGACCATAAACAAAACTTGACTGTAGAAAGGATTTAGATAATCCGATCAGATGGTGCTATTAAGTTAGACATGGCCTGGGTCAATCTTTGGTCGAAACATATCTAAGTTTATCTAAGTTTATATATATAGGTATCAATAAGGTTGACAGTTACTTTCGAATTTCACTGTTTGTATCACATTACGCAGAGTTGGGACAGGGTGAAATTTACAGGTAATTGTAACTTGGATTCGCCCCGTTAGGTATATGATTCGTGAGCTCAATTTCAGACTGTTGCTAGATTTTTCGAATTAGACACCTCTTACCGTATTTTCTTCAATGAAGATCCGGCTGGGTTAAAGGCTTGGGTTGGTGGACTACATACCACATGGTCACGGCATAAATTGGGACTGATCGCGTAAATTGGGACTGATCGGGACTTTGTTTGACGGGTCTATCAAAAGAATCCAGGAATATATCGATAAATGGCGAATGCAGCGACGCACTGCAACGGTGCGTGTTCCACACCTGATCTGACCTGTAATCCTAAGATGGATAAAATTTTCACGTGACTATCAGATATCTTGTATCCATTTCTAAGTCCAGTCTTGTGTATTAGATGTACAACATGTATAGCAATATGTTAAATATACGCAATACGCACACATGCATATATACTGTGTGTGTGTGTGTTTACGTGTATATGTATGCATGTGTGTGTATATATGCTTGCATATACATATACATTCCGATGATATTTCGGAATACAATTCCTTCTTCGGATATAGTTAGATGGAGTCGCTGCTATAATCTATACAATTCGTTCTTCAAATATTCTTAGATGGAGTCGCTACTATAATCTATAGATTATAACAGCGACTCCATCTAAGAATATCTGAAGAAGGAATTGTATTCCGAAATATCGTTGGACTATGGATAACTAAATTACAACAGGTATATAGTCCATTTTTTGTACTATAGTGCATTGTTGTACCATTCAAAACTTTTTATTCTTTATATATATATATATATATATATATATATATATATAAATCACACATACACATGCAATATAGGTATCTTTTCAGTCATCTGTAGCTTCCACTGGGCTGTGTCCATCGTTTTCAATTAATAAATGTCCATTATCTTAGCTTGCTTGGATGTTTTATCCAATATTTCAAACTGGTGCAGAACCTGGAGGAATCCATCGTCACAACACAAAGAGATTGACTCGAGGGAACAGATGAGCCATTGGGAGGAGCCAAATGAACTGAAGCTCCCTAGATAGAAGGCTTAGAAGATATGCAGTGGTATACAAATGGAAGAACCTGGAAGAATCTAGCTCCCAGCTTTGGAATTGAAAGCTACACCAACCACCGAACTTGGTGGCACTGTATGGTACCAAAGATCCCATCTTCTCCATCACGAACAAGGACCCAGTCCTGCAACAGCTTGGGTTTCAAGGGTCCACGACTATTCTGCATTCTGCCCACAACCTCAGAGAATTGCGAGGTGTAGATGTGGAGATCTTCGAAGAGCATCTGGACAAATTTTTATCTGAGGTACGAGATGAGCCCCCATCACAGCAGGAAGCACAAAGCGGAGTAGCTCCGTTCAACTCCCCACTTTACCAGAAGAGTATAGGAAAGAAACTCAAACACACGGAAAGGCGGTGCTCCATCATGGCCTCAATCTCTAGCTAAAACCAGTAAAAAATTAACGATACAGAAAAATATTGAGCCAATAATTGAACCTGCGATTTTATTCGATCTGCTCGAAATAGCAGCTAAATAATCCTTATATCATTAGAAGTTACCTAAATATATACGACACAATGGGTAGTAAGTTCCTAAATACATAATGTCTTCAGAAATGTCGAAATGGTCACGTTTGAAAAGCATATTTGTGATAACAACTTGGACAATCGGGGACGACATGTGGTTAAACAGCTGAAATATCTTAACGTCTGCTTTAATGATATATATTGCGTGAAGAGATTGACGAACTCTTCAATATTGTGAGCAACTCAATATATTGGAGTACTCAACCACAGAGAGAGAGAGAGAGAGAGAGAGAGAGAGAGAAAGAGAGAGAGAGAGAGAGAGAGAGAGAGAGAGAGAGAGAGAGAAAGAGAGAGAGAGAGAGGGAGAGAGAGAGAGAGAGAGAGAGAGGGAGAGAGAGAGAGGGGGAGGGAGAGAGAGAGGGGGAGGGAGAGAGAGAGGGGGGAGGGAGAGAGAGAGGGGGGAGGGAGAGAGAGAGGGGGGAGGGAGAGAGAGAATCTTTTGGACATATTCAGTGGGGGCTGCTTCGATATTTGGGTAAAATGTTATTCCACAATTTATTTCAAGTCGTTTCAGAATCTCGAAGATATTAATAGCTATGGATGGTTAAATTCTAACAGTTATTATAGTCCATTGTTGTTATTATAGTGCACTGTTGTGTGATTCGAGACAAATTATATTTTACAAACAATACACAATGCTTCAAGCGAACTACAATACTCTCCTGTTAATTGCTGCATTTGCTTACTTCATGCCAAGTAGTAAAGTTTTCAATATTTCAAAGTCTGTCTGTAATTAATCTGTAGAAACTCCAATTTTATTAAGGGACCCACCCAAGAGTAAAGACTGATCATTAGGACCCACAATCTTCTACACTTATTGGTTATTTTTGTTTCTGGTTCGGGCTAATTTTTTTTTTCTTTTATTTCTTTTACTTGTGCGTATTTTGACTGCGGCCATGCTGAAGCATCGCCTTTAGTCGAACAAATCGACCCCAAGACTTATTCTTTGTAAGCCTAGTACTTATTCTATCGGGTTCTTTTGTCGAACCGCTAAGTTACGGGAACATAAACACACCAGCATAGGTTGTCAAGTGATTGTGGTGATGGGACACACATACATACATACATATATATATATATATGACGGGCTTCTTTCAGTTTCTATCTACCAAATCCACTCACAAGGCTTTGGTCAGCCCAAAGCTATAGCAGAAGACACTTGTCCAAGGTGCCACGCAGTGGGATTGAACACAGAACTATGTGGTTGGGAAGCAAGCTTCTTACCACACAGCTATTCCTGCACCTGTGTTGCATTATGCGCATTAAAGTATATTGCTTTCATCAGAGAACCTGTTTAAGTTTTTGGTCCTTATGTAGTTTGAAGACATCTTCCACATTTCTATTTTATTATTTGATATTTTGGTTCTCTTAGCTTAGCTATTGACTAGTTTGTGTTCTAATAACAGAAGATAAATATCAAATACTTTTTTCCATAGTAAAACCACCATCATCCTAGTTTTGCAGCTGTATAGAGATCGTGCATCTCTCGATAAACTTGTTACATCTTATTTCAAGATGAATTTTATCAAAAATAAATATTCCTACAGTGCAGGTATACAATATCTACGTTTCACTAGTTTAGCAATTGGTTGAACAACCAGTCGTATTAATATTCCAGATAGGTATGTTAGCTTCTGTTTGTTCAGAAGACGTGTTGAGGGCCATCTATAAAAATATAATCGATTATTTTGTTTTCATAATTCATTAAATGTCCTTGTTCATGATTTTAGAGAGAGATATACTGTTGAGACAGAAAACACTGTTATGTTTTTCCATTTGGATAATGTCTCTTTGATCAGCCTGTTGACTTATTTTATCGATCTAAATGTATGGAATAGCTACGTTCAGCTAAGAGACATAACTTATATGCCATTGAGCATTTTTTTGTCCGACAGAATGTTTTATCGTTCATGGTCTGATCGATAAAACTCAATCACACACACACACACACACACACACACACACAGACACACACACACACACACACACACACACACACACACACACACATGAGTGAGTTGATAAGCAAAAGGAAGTAGTGCTCAACTCATTTGGGAGTTACATATATTTTAAAATAATTTGATATCGATCGGATGAGATGGGTCCGTGTTATACGGCCATGAAACTTTAAGTCATACGGGGTTGAGTCAGACTGTTCCTTTTTATGCGACCGTCAAACATACACTTATTTTTATTTATTTACACACAGACCCGTCAAAAGTAAACAGACACCAGTACTTTTGAAGGATTTACTTCTACAAACAAAATAATGGCATTTGATGTATTTCAATATTTAATCTAGGATTTAGTAGACAGGTCTTGCGCTTAAAACTTAACATATTTGAAGCACCGCATAACGTCGGCACAGATAAAATACTACAATGGAGGGTGTCTATGCGCGCACACACACACACACACACACACACACACACACACACACTTCTATACTACGGTATATAAATTATATGTGTAATTTTTACACGTTTATAAATGTATCGAATGAAGCTTGAATACTTGATAATAAAAATACGAATATATATAGGTGAGAAAGCGTGTGTGTGTGTGTGTGTGTTATTGTTAAACAAAAACATTGTTGACAATGACAGTGACTACGAAGTTTCGGCCAGTTAAGACATCATCAGACGTTGGCTTAAGTCACTGTGAACAATAATCTTGTTTATGAATAGTAAATTTATTCTCTACAAAATTAGAGTATTCCATCAGATTAATGCAGGATTGTTTTTGTTATAACTAATAACTAAAATTAAACACAACGTATGCATGTATGTATGTATGTATGTATGTATGTATGTATGTATGTATGTATGTATGTATAACGCGTCGAGGTGTCGAGCAATGTATTCATAAAGCTATATGATTTCCCTATAATGTAGAGTTCGTGTTGTCTAGCTTTAGTTCCACGTTCTCGGTCCTCAGGTCCTATTTATCTTCACAGGGTAGATATAAACAAACAATTTCTGATCTAGTTTTTATGGCTTTTGAAGATTATCTTTTCTGCTGATTACTTGTTTAAAAGAAGATGTAGGATTATATAATCCTTATTTAAATTATTACGCGTTTATATGTTTCTACCTGATGGATTCTATAGAGGTAACTGCTGTGTCAAATTATTGATTCTATGTAATTATATATATATATATATATATATATATATATATATATATATATATATATGTGTGTGTGTGTGTGTAAATATATATATATAATTGTTAAAGAGGATAACAAACGTTAAGGCAAGGCAGACATCTCAAGTCATATACATTATTATTATTATTATTATTATTATATCGCAGAGTATGGGATATTCCGTCATTGGAGACAAATAGGGAAAAGAAAAAGGGTATAGATTAATGAAATGACGACACAGAGGACAGAAGTAAAGAAATAAGGAGATGAAGAAAGAGAAGAAAAAAAAAGCATAAAAGTTCACAGTTCAACTTTCCGATCTTGTAGAAGTCCATAAACCCTTAGGCGCAATCCTGCGTAAATCCATGTGGGTTAAAGTCCTGATAGTGCAAATATCCAGAAATAGACTCCAACATATGATCGATAACCTCGGAGCCCTAGTAATCCGTTTCAGTAATTACCTAGCGCGCCTAGTCATGTAGATCACCTGTGAACTAAACTCCCATATTTTGTATACACTATATATATATTGTGGGCATGCAGTAGGTTATTACACAGACGGACATGGGCCTTCGGCTGTGTTGACGGGTGCACGTAGTATTATGTTTGTGCACAACTGTAGCTAATTTTAAGACTGTGTTTATTAAGTTTCCTGTTTCTATGGTTAAGAGTGAAGCGCTTGTCTACTACCAGCAGAAAATCTCCTGCTACATTAAAATTTACATAGCGTGAAATGAGATGTGCGAACCATGTAACCTCTTTTCTTTGTTGTGGTAGCAGCAGAGGCGTGGAAGTAAAATAAGAATTTAATTTTTCTTTGAATCTAAAGTTGTATCAGAATCTGTTTTATTAAACATTTTGTTATTATAGGAGAGCCAACAGCTAATGCTATTGGTAATTTTTAAAAACTGTGGTTCGTTGGGACTACATGAACTTACGTTAATATACAGTAATCCCTCGCCATATCGCGGTTCACCTATTGCAGTTTATTATTTAAGCTTACGTCGATTCCTCCGTGGTGTCGTTTTGCATTTATAATAAAATAAATATATACAAATTATAAAAATAACAATAAAAAATACAGCACAGTACTGTTTCTACTTCATAGATTATCACCTATCACAGGGGTTGGAATGTAACACCCGCGATAGTCGTGGGATTACTGTAATAACTTTTCATGGCGGCGAACTGGCAAATCCGTTAGTACGGCAAGCAAAATGCTTGGCGGCATTTCGTCAGTCTTTACGTTCCGAGTTCAAATTCCGCCGAGGTTGACTTTACCTTTCATTCTTTCGAGGTCGATAAAATAAGTACCCGTTGAACTCTGGGGTCGATGTAATCGACTATACCCTTCTCCGAAATTGCTGGCGTTGTGCCAAAGTTTGAAATGAACATTATAACTTTTCATTAGGTTTTTTAATCGTTTTATGTTAGCTATTTGTTAAATCAATTACAGAACTTCTTGTTCATTTGTTG
This sequence comes from Octopus bimaculoides, assembly GCF_046866305.1. NCBI lineage: Eukaryota > Metazoa > Mollusca > Cephalopoda > Octopoda > Octopodidae > Octopus > Octopus bimaculoides. The sequence goes on along the minus strand of NC_142932.1, from coordinate 125,292,271 downwards.
GGGCGAGGTGTTTGATGTATCAGAACTTTTCTCTTTGTGTCCGCTATTTTGCAAGACATAATTGTACTAGGAGCTACTTTATTCTATATTTCGTTTTCGAAAGAAAGATACTAGATCCGTCTGCTAATGTGGTACAGTAACCTCTTAAAAGAACCTGGGCGAACAGTGGTATGATCTTTTGCTTAAGTAAAAATATTTTCCATTTGGTTCTTTGAAAATTTTCTTTACTATTCTAGGCACAAATTTTATTTGGGGGGGGGGGGTGAGGAAGCCAGACGATTAGATTGACCCCAGTACGCAACTGGTACTTAATTTATCGACTCCGAAAAGATGAAAGGCAAAGTCGACCTCGGTGGAATTTGAACTCAGAGCGTAAAGACAGACAAAATACCGCTAAGCATTTCGCCCGGCGTGCTAACATTTCTGCCAGCTCGCCGCATTAAAGAATATATGTATTCTTTTCTACTCTAAGTACAAGGTCCGAAATTTTTGGGGGAGGGGGGCAGTCGATTAGATTGATCCCAGTACGCAACTGGTCTTTAATTTATCGACCCCGAAAGTATGAAAGGCAAAGTCGACCTCGGCGGAATTTGAACTCGGAACGTATAGACAGATGAAAGTTCTTCGAAAATATTGTATATAATATTGTAGGCGCAGGAGTAACTGTGTAGCTTGCTTACCAACCACATGGTTCTGGGTTCAGTCCCACTGCGTGGCACCTTGGGCAAGTGTCTTCTATTATAGCCTCGAGCCGACCAAAGCCTTGTAAGTGGATTTGGTAGACGGAAACTGAAAGAAGCCCGTATGTATGTGTCTGTATGTGTTTGTGTGTCTGTGTTTGCCTCCCCAACTTCGTTTGACAACCAATGCTGGTGTGTTTACGTCCCCGTAACTTAGCGTTTCGGCAAAAGAGACCGATAGAATAAATACTAGGCTTACAAAGAATAAGTCCTGGGGTCGATTTGCTCGACTAAAGGTGGTGCTCCAGCATGGCCGCAGTCAAATGACTGAAACAAGTAAAAGAGTTAAAAAAAAGCAGAGTAAGCAAGCCGTGTGACAACTCCACAATAGTAAGGCTGTCAATAGTTGTAAGGCTAGTGTTAAAGATGAAGATAACAACCTTAATTTGTGTCAAGTTAATTATAGTTAACTAGTCAACCGGGCGTGAGCTAAAGTTAATGAGAATAAATTTCTTAGCAGGTATATCTAAATGTAGGTGATTACATATGCTTACCTTGACATATTTCCTCGAAATATTATCGAATGAACCTTTTGCTACGGAATTTTCTTTTTTCATAGGCAGAGTTCTTTTTTTAACATTAACGCTTACGTCTATTGAGTTTTAGTTCTTGATAAAATCTGATGTTTGTTATTCATATTCTTGATCAGACACCAATACTATTTCTTATATGACGTAGCTCTGTTTTCCTGACAGTACAGTTAATAATATTAGAATCTTAAGGCGGCGAGCTGGCAGAACCGTTAGCACGCCGGTCGAAATGTTTAGCGGTATTTCGTCTGTCGGTACGTTCTGCGTTCAAATTCCACCGAGGTCGACTTTGCCTTTCATCCTTTCCGGATCGATAAATTAAGTACCTGTTGCGTACTGGGATCGATCTAATCGACTGGCTCCCTCCTCCAGCAATAATAGAATTATAGTGGTAACGATATTATTACTGCTGAAACAATAAAATTAGTTGAGTAGCAATAACATTACTAGTATAATAATAATTACTATTTACATTTGACGGATATCTATCCTCATCTTGTTTGTTGTTAAAACAACGTTTCGGCTGGTGTACTCTCCAGCCTTCATCAGGTGTCCTGGGGGAATAAGAATAATAATAATAACATCGGAAAAATACCCTAGGAATGAGAACCCAGGTTCGAAATTTCCCCAGGACACCTGATGAAGGCTGGAGAGTACATCGGCCGAAACGTTGTGTTAACAACAAACAAGGTGAGGACAAAGATCCGTCCAATATACATAATTCCTCATCTCTCAAATATAGAACTGAATACGTCTACTACTACTAATAATGGCTTCAAATTTTGTCACAAGGCAGCCATTTTGGGGGAGGGGTTGAGTCGATTGCAGTGTTTCACTGGTGCTTAATTTATCGACCCCGAAAGGGTGAAAGGCAAAGTCGACCTCGACGAAATTTGAACTCAGTCGCTACGACTGACGAAATACTGCTAAGAATTTCGTCCAGTGCGCTAACCATTCTGCCAGTTCGCTACCTTAATAATAATAATAATAATAATAATAATAATAATGATAATAATAATTTCATTTATTTGCCACAAAGGCGAAGGACGAGGAGGACAATACAAAGACAGAAAGTATACACTGAAAAAGAAGGGACATGCATAGCATACAAAAGTTTAAAAGAAAAAAAAAGTGACAGGGAGGATGAGTGAGATGTGGCCCTCCTGATACAGGAAGGCCTCTAGAGATAATCGAGGAACCCCATTCTCCAAGATTTCCCTGAAATCTCAGGTGCAAGTGCCCTCACCAATTCCTTCTCTACAACTCACAGGTCTACACTTAGAGAGGTACCATCCACTCTTGCCATTTTCACAACTTTCACCCAGCTTTCAAAAATATTAATAATAATAATAATAATAATAATAATAATAATAACAATAATAATAATTTGTCATGTCACTGCAGGAGCAAAGATATCATTTGTACAGTATGAATAACAATTTTTCCAAAGTAAACGACATTACTACAGTAGCAATGAATTAAAACCAGTACAGTAATGATATTTATACAGTAGCAATGGTTTTGACACGGTTAGCAATAATACTTCAACAGTATCAATATTATTGAATTAACGATAACATATTGCAGTAGCGAGGACATTATAAGTGCAATACTATAATATTACCATGATAATAGTAATACCATACTACTACTAATAATAATGATAATAATAATATCATGATAATAATAATAATAATACCATAATAATAATAATAATGATGATAATAATAATATTACCATCTTAATAATATTACTATAGAAACAATAGCAATACCACAGTATTACCATAGTAACCATAGTATTACCATAGTAACAATAATACTGACGAAGAAACAATATTACCAAAGTAACAATGGTGTTACCATCGTAACAATGGTGTTACCATCGTAACAATGGTGTTACCATCGTAACAATAATAATATAACCAAAGAAACGATATTTACATAGAAACAATATTACCATAGTAGTAATAGTATTACAGTAGAAACAATGTTACCATAGAAACAATATCACAATAACAGTGTTACCATAGTAACCATGGTATTAACAGAGTAACCATAATATTTCCATAGAAACAACAGTGTTACCATAACAATAATATTACCATAGTAACAATAGTGTTACCACAGTAACCATAATATTACCATAGTGACAATAATATAAGACATAACTACTTCGCATAAACTGGCTCTGCTCTCTTTCTCATCATGTCAAAACACACAAGAGAAAGAAAAGGATCTCATAACATTCAAATAGTTCTTGGACGAATGTCTCCAATAAATTCCAAATAAACCAGCCTCACCCAGATAAATCTCTGCAAGCAACAACTCTCAACTGGACCGGGGTGATTGTTGCCCAAAGAATGACTGTAACATGAAACATCATTAAATGTCTTTTCCAGGTGTTGCTATCAAGTTAGTCATGGCCTGGGCCAATTCTGGCAGAAACTTATCTAAGTATTATCACAGTAACAATAATATTAACATTGTAATAATAACATTACACTATCTTTAGCATGATCACAATAGAAATAAAAGGATTACAACACCAGCGTTTGCTGCAACAATGGCAATAATATTATCTCAATAGCAAAAACAATATTACTACAATAACGTTAACGTAATCATAATATTGACAACATAACTATAATAGTAATATCGCTATTATAACAATATTATAATAATGGCAGATCTTTAAGAATCGGCATTTGGAAAGTAAAGGGTTTTTCGATTAATAGGAAAACATGTTTGGGAAAAGAGATATGATGCTTTCATCATTCTATAGTTTCGTTCTTCAATTCTTTTCTACTCTAGGTACAAGGCCCGAAATTTTTGGGGAGAGGGCTGTCGATTAGATCGACCCCAGTACGCAACTGGTACTTAATTTATCGATCTCGAAAGGATGAAAGGCAAAGTCGACCTCGGTGGAATTTGAACTCAATATTGAGAGATATTAAGGCGGCGAACTGGCAAAATAGTTAGCATTCCAAGCAAAATGTTTAGTAACATTTCACGTTTACAGTCCGAGTTCAAGTTCTGCCGAGGTCAACTTTGACTTTTATCCTTTCGCGGTCGATAAAATAAGTACCAGTTGAGCACTGGAGTCAGTGTAATCGACTTACCCCCTCTTCCAAAATTGCTGGCGTTGTGCTAAAATTTGAAAGCAATACTGAAGGACATTTCTTTTTATCAACACAGGATATTTCATAGAATTTTGCGTTTCTATTGAGAAAAGAGCGTGAATTCTGTAGCAGTGCTGTTACTGGGAAAAATCAATCGAATGTCTAAACCAACATTCATCGAAGTGGATCTACTTCATTTAATCCTGGAGGCTCATTATTCTTTTTAACGGATTCTTCCCTTTTTATTATAAGCATAAAATCGAAAGGCACGATTAGAAATTTTAAGGAGCTTACGTCTATCGGAGAACGAAATTCTACAACAATGAAAGAATTAAGAAACGGAAGTGTGCAATAATGACAATCTTACAGAAAGGAAGTAGTCGATTGAAAAACATTTCATTTTCTTCTTATCCCTTCCGAAGCTTTGCCGCAAATAACAATGATTAAAAAAGAAAAAAAAGAAAAAAAAAAGGTTTTACTTACTGTAGACCATTGACGAATAATTTTTCCGTTATGTAATCCCGACAGTTAGAATTTTCAAACGCTAAATAAAATTTATAGTCCTTATTAAGCATTTCAAAACATTTTTTGGCAATATTTCTGGGGCATTTAAAGCTCCCGCAAGCCCCATATATATCAACCTGGATATATTTAGCGAGTTCTTCAGCATAAGTACGCCTATCGTTCTGAGCGCCACAGTTCGAAACAAACCATGCAACTTTTTTTGTTTTGGTGGCCGCGTAGTTTTTCACTTGTCCTTTCTGTTTTACAGACTCGTTGAAATATTGGAATTTTTCATACGGTGCCACGATTGTGCTATCGTGACGGTATGTAGCAGTCCAATTAAAAAGATTCTTTACGCCAGCAAGTCCTGGAGTGTGATAAGGGCATTCTAGCATGTACAGCACCCATATCTGGTTTAATGGTCGCGGTATATTCATAGCGCTGACACCATGGTAGAAAAGTATAGCGTCAGCGCTGCTTCTTTTCGTTCTGTCATCTGTAAGGTAGCACGTGTTGATCGGACACTTATAATCCAAAAACGTGTCTTGGCCATGTTTTTGTTGAAAGACGCTAAAACCGTTATATATTAATATTGTCTTTAGTTTCCTCATAACATGCGCCGGCTCTTTTTTCTGACCGGCTTCATCTCTCAGCCTGAAATTTCCACCATTAATTTCCTCAGGTTGCTTCCTAGGGTATTTATCAGGAATATAGTTTGGTGGTATGTATTTCAGCTGAGCTTGGATTCGGTCACCAACATCCCATACATTCCCAGGCCATAATGCAAGGAATTCAGAAGTCATTGAATTATTGCGATAGTGCCGAGTGGCATTTATTACGTTACGTATATTGGAGATTTTATTCTGAACATGCTGTCCTTTTTTTTTGATGGAGCCGACAAGTAGTGATGACAAAGAGGAAGGCTTCTCGTGAATCGCTCCTTGATATGTCAATATATTTTTGTGGTCAGCAGGCCGGTGTTTTGGAATGTTGCTGCTATAACCGCTCCCGTCGTCGCTGTGAGCAGAGTAGGTGTGCACCCAAAGTTTGTGGTTGTATAAATTGAAAATAATTAGAAACAAAATACTCGCAAAGAAAACCCATGTAAACGCTTTCTTGATGCTCAGCTTCATTGTTTTCATTCATGTAAGGAGGTGGTTAGACCTAACCGGAAAATCACCCTCATACGCACACACACCGGCACACACATGTATGTATGGAATGTATGTATGTTTGCATATATGTACCGGTACTGATTTTATAGTTACTTTAAATGTTTAGTATTTGTTCAGAGTACGCGCATACTGGAGCAGTCGTCATTGATCCCAAATGCTAATCCTATCATCAGATGCTTTATCTTATATAAAACTGCCATAAAACATGATGCCAATCGTGCACTCGTAGGTTACTCACGATAACTTATTATCTTGCTCAATTATGGACGTGGATATCAGACGAAGAATTTATTATTAAATAGATTTCTACAATAATATGTAGGTATTAACCCCTACAAAAAAATCATAAACACTTACGTCCAAACTTTATTATAATAAGTATGTGAAAATATTAACGATAAAGACTAGATTGAACGCCTGCTCTTCGCCTGTCATTTGCCTGCCTCTTAAATTATGTTCATTCGTCTCGGTGATTTTTGTTCGTTATGTATACAGAGCCATATAGCAGTCTTGTGTAGATGTTCAGCTAGTGTGTGTGTGTGTGTGTGTTTATCAACTTCAAATGTTAGAGTAGAATATGAGGAGATTTTAGTATTTAATGTGAATATGAGATACAAGTGTGCGTGTGTTTATACTAATGACTAAGAGAGAGAGAGAGAGAGAGAGAAAGTGTGTGCGGGCGTGAATAAACGGAACAATGATAATGATGGACGAGAGAAAATATTGATGTGTGTGTGTATTTGTTTGTTTATGCGTACAGGTTTGTAGACCTGATCTAAACGAAGTAATTATTAAAGTTCTGTTCAAAACGAAGCCAAAACTGTACTTACATTATTTTATAAACGAAATAAAACAAACGACCGATCGGTTGGAGTCGACTGAGTAGAAGCTACGGCGTAAGGTCATTGTTGAGATGTGATTAACGGTCAACGTTTTATATTTTCACCTGAAAACTGCAGATAATAGTAAGCCGAATGAGGAAAGGTGGCTTACCTAATGCAACAGTCTACCTGGGACGATAGCAGTTGCCAACATCCTATTAGTCAGTTTACAATCCGTTACGACGTTAACAACCGAATTAGGTGCGAAGCGCAGATGGGAAGAGACCTATTTCAATAAAACCATTCAATGAAGGAGTAAATAAACAAGAAAACAAAACAAAGTCGAACGGGAAACCAGAGCACAACCTAGCGGTAGTAGTAGTAGTAGTAGTAGTACTATCAATGAATATCAGTAGTCGTACAATAGTAGTAGTAGTAGTATTGATAATGATTATAATGGTCACCCTCGTCAGTTTCGACGTATGAGTGTTTGTAGGAGCGGATTACAAACATTTAATGAAAGATGAAACACAAATAAATAAATAACTGAATGAATATAGATTATTACTTTTACGAGTTAAATGTTACAGATAAGATGTTAAACAAATATGTTAATTGTCTGATCTAAATTTGGAGTTAATATTCACCAGCAAGATACGAAGAGAATAACTAAAGATCAAAACTGAAATTTCTGTGGAAATTTGAAAAATTCAACAATTGTTCATCTTCATAAATATGACAGTCCCTGGATTTCTGCTTTGTTTCTGTGCGGTGTATTTTCAAATTTTATTGGATTAATTACTTCTTTCTCTTCCCCACAAAAAGCCCTTCCCTCATACTACAATTATCACAGTTCGTAATCCCGCTGTCATGATAGCAAGCAATGCTTTAAACAGGTTGGTATATAAACTACACGAACTACACAGAACATCCCTCCTTTATCTACTTAAACACGCATATATTTTCATCTGTGTGTGTGTGTGTATGTATATATGTCAATACAGTCTTATCGATGTATTTCTAAGTAATTATGTATATGCATATTTGTTTTTTTTTTCCCGTTTTACTATGAAAATATAATCAGTCATCTTTCGCATACCTCGTTGGTTGGTCAAGTTTACTTAAGCTTCAACTATTAACTTTTCGATAAATTTAAACGATTATTTTTCTCAATATTTGTTTTTCTCACGTGTTTGTTGATCTGCTTAAAATTGTTTGAGTGGTCGTTTCTTTGACCAGTTTGCTTTTTATTTGTAATTTTTATGTCAAAAACTATGTGTTTTGTTTTCCCACTTCTAGTATCACTGGTTCGCTCACCTACCTTTTTTTTTTACGTTTCTACTTGTAAAGTTTGTGAAGCCAGAGGACAAGGAAAGAGTCCCTTCCCGTGTTCAGGTATCAGCCGAATACCGAAGCTGGCTGTTGGTCATATGAGGAGGCGGGCGAGCATAAGAGTTACACACACATAACACTCACATAAAGATACGTATCCATCTTTATGCACACACGCATAAACGAAAAAAGTAGAAAAGGGGTGAGCAGTAGAAAGGAATGTTAAGGTGAGCAGTTAAGCTCCTGTGTACATATACCTGTGCGTGCGTCTGTGTGAGTGTGTGTTTAGGATCGACTTACAGCAACCGCTTGACGGTCACTCCGTTTGACAGTCTGTCTGTGTGTCGGGCTAGCTGCGAGCCGTCTCTTTCTGTTAAACAAAACTTAGCAGTAATCTTAAAATACAATGAAAGTGCAGTAAGCTTGTATAATAATAAGGAAATTAACTAGTGTGTCAGCCTGTCTCCTTTATATATCTTTCACTAAATGTTTGTGTTCTGAGCTGGACTTCTTTCTAGGATAAACTTTTTGATAAGCAGTATTAATATCAGCTACATTATAATCAGTACTATTTTTATTGTTTTACATCTCAGAACGGTCTTGTTTGTTCTGATAGAGTCTACGAAAGCGGTGTTATTATCAGTATTTTTTAATTTTATTATTATTATTTATGTTAGTATTGTTATCAATATTAACCGTACTTAAAGCATAAATAGTGACAAAGTTTGAAAAATGTAAATTCCTATCTTACCGTGTGTGTGTGTGTGTGCGTGTATATTAGTTAAGCCACATCTACATTCTCACACATTCTGCGGCTGGACAAGTGTGACTCTTTGTGTATTTATTCATGCGTATTGTATGTGTTTGTGTGTGTTTAAATTTAAGTCAACTTACAAAACTGTGCGAGTGAGAGAGTGAGCTGGGTGTGTGTGTGTTAAAGCGTTGTGTACGGATCAGATCAAGACGGCCTCACTGCGTTTGCATAGTCAACTGCGATGAACCAACTTTGTGTTAGTAAAACGTTAGGAATCCCTGAGTCGTGGTAGCAGTTGCTACGTGAGTGAGATTAGAGAGACTGGTTCTGGAACAAGTTCGTTCTCATCTGCAGCTGGATGCATTTGGTGTCCCCTAACACTACGGGCATCTACTCACAAACTTGTGCCTTTTACTCTCTAACTCCCTCTCACACCTATTTGCTTGCTCGTATTTAATCCCTTTCTTTCTTTCTTTAGATCAGTGAAACTCTATCTGCCTCTCTATCTCTCTTTCCCTTCTTCTGTCTCACTTTTTCTCTTTCTTCCTTTGTCTCTGTTATACACACACTCACACTTAAGCTGTCTTATTTTGCTCTTCTTCTCTTTTCCAGAATTCTCTCTGCAGTCCAACGTTGCTCAAAAAGTTGCCAATAGCAATGAGCTGGTGCTATATCGTTTTCATTATATTCTTGTTGTCTCTGTTGCTGGAGTTTGCATTGGTTATTTCTCCTTGAATCTTGGCGTTCTCAATGGCACCAAAGTTCTGCAAACTGTGACGCCGATGAATGAGAGGCGTGATTTTTATTGGTCTGTTTTTATTGATTTCTTAATATATTTTTCTCTTCCAGGAATATTCTTAGAATGAATAATACTTGGTTCCTTATTTATTTCACAAATTTCTTCGTAGTCCTAGGATTTCGGGCAACAGGTACCTGCAAGAGAAGAAAAAAACATCCGTTCATACATCATATTAAAATTGTGATATTAGAAATCTGAAATGTCTAGTTTACTCTAGTACATTGGACCTTATGGGGTGGGGGAGGGGGAAAGAAAGTAGTTCTGCTCAATAATATTGGTTTCATATTATGGAAGTAAGGATATGTCGATTACATCGACCCCAGTACTCAACTGGTACTTATTTTATCGACCTTGAAATGATGAAAGTCAACCACAGCGGCGGAATTTGAACTCAGAACGTAAAGACGGATGAAGTACCGCTAAGCATTTATTTCGTCCGGCGTGCTAACGAATCTGTTAGTGCGTCGTCTTAAACCATCTTAATATCATTAAATATTTTAAGATGGTTTTAAACTTCTGAAACTTGCTGAAAAGTATGGTGAAGGAAATTTTTGGAGAGGGGGACAGTCGATTAGATCGACTGATGTATACAACTGGTACTTAATTTATCGACCCTGAAAGGATGATAAGCAAAATCGACCTCGGCGGAATTTGAACTCAGAACGTAAAGAGAGACGAAATACTGCTAAGCATTTCGCCCGACGTGCTAACGTTTCAGCCACCTCGCCGCCAGAATAGTAAAATATTTTAAGTACGAGGTTTATCTTCTCGTCGGCGCAGTGTTACTAACATTTCACTATGTTGTAGTGGTGCTGAGAACTGTTGCACTAGTGAACGAAGGAACTTCGATATCGTCGTTCGATCTACCAGAAAGAGCAACCAAATCTCTCAAATTATCCGCTGCCTACTCGAATGCTTTAAACAGGTTGGTATATAAACTACACGAACAACACATAACACCCCTCCTTTATCTACTTAAACACACAAATATTTTCATCTGTGAGTGTGTATGTATATATGTCATGTATATACGAAATTTTGAATTTAGTTCACGGACCCCCAGTACTACCTTTGCAGACCACCAGGGGTCCGTAGACCACGGGTTGAGAACCACTGTCCTAGATAGACAGATCCACAATGACTAGTCATCACTGGAGATGATCGTGCACGGGTTTAATCAGTCAGCGCTGACCTTGGGCTCATTCCTATCATGATTTGCATCAATGAAATCGTAACGGTTCGTTACTCATCATAAACTAACAACAGACTGGGAGGAAGCTGTCAGCCTGGTTATATTTAACATAACCACTTCGGTGTATTACAAATGTCTCCGTTGAAATCCATCAGAAAGCTTTGAATCTGAAAGTTAGAAATTCAATTTATCTCTTACTTGTTTCAGTCAGACTGCGGCCATGCTGGGGCACCGACTTGAAATATTTTTAGTCGAACGAATCAACCCCAGTGCTGATTTTTTAAAGCCTTGTACTTATCGGTCTCTTTTTCTGAACAACTAAGTTACTGGGACATAAATACGCCGATACTGGTTGCCAAGCGATGGTCGGGGACACGCACAGGTATATATATATATATATAGTCGTTCGTGCTACTAGAAAGGGCAACCAAATCTCTCTCAAATTATCCGCTACCTATTTGAAAAGTAAAGGACTCATTGGAAAATGTAGTCCTAGATCAGTGGTTCCCAAACTTTTCACTACCAAAAACACCTTTTATTTATATACACACATATATATATATATATATATATATATACGACGGGCTTCTTTCGGTTTCCATCTACCAAATCCACTTATAATGCTATGGTTCGCCCGAGACTATAGTAGACACTTGCCAAAGGAGAAGCAGTGGGACTGAACCCGGAACCATGAGGCTGGGAAGCAAACTTCTTACCATACAGCCACACTTGCAGCTATTCTTAATTTGTTTTTCAGATACACTTTTAATTCATTTCACTATATATAATTTTTAATTCACTTTTTTAAAAATAACGATTTGAATGATATAGAAGGCTGTTATTAACTGCTCATATTTTATCAAACCATATTTGAATTTTATCTTTTATATAGCTCCAATGCAAGTTATAATTATAGCTTCAGTTTTAGATACTTTATGCTTGAGGTTGAAATTATAATGCAAAGCTTGCAAAATCGATTAAAACTAAAATTATATATATATATATATATATATATGTATAAATATATAAAGATATTATTATCAATAAACAATAATATAAGTGGCTAGCAAGCATAAAACCCAAAATGGTAAATTTATAAATTTATAATTATAAATAAAATTATAATTAAAAGTACGAGGTAGTACCAGCGTTACTAGAAAAATGCGCAAATAAGCCGCAATATCACTGAAAATTTAACATGCTGATGAAATCGAGGAGCGAGTAAAATGTCAACCTACCACCAATTGCGGGAGAAAGATGCAAAGGAATTTGCAGATATACCCATATCACGTGATTTCGAACTCTGAGATGTTACTCTTAGTTCTCATCAGTGGTTCTCGCTGCCTGGAGTTAAATTAATAATCGCGTCTTCATTCTTATTAAAATCGTTGAAAGATTAGCGCCAAATTCAAACGATAGAAGTGTATAATTATACATAAAAAATTATCATTAATAAATAATAATATAAGTGGCTTGCAAGAGTTCGAAATCACGTGATATGAGTTGTCGTCGTGGCACTCCGTCGGTTACGACGACGAGGGTTCCAGTTGATCCGATCAACGGAACAGCCTGCTCGTGAAATTAACGTGCAAGTGGCTGAGCACTCCACAGACACGTGTACCTTTAACGTAGTTCCCGGGGAGATTCAGGGTGACACAGAGTGTGACAAGGCTGGCTCTTTGAATTACAGGCACAACAGAAACAGGAAGAAAGTGTGAGAACAGTTGTGGTGAAAGAGTACAGCAGGGATCTCCACCACCCCCTGCCGATGGGAATCGAAACCACGATCCTACGACTGCAAGTCTGCTGCCCTAACCACTGGGCCATTGCGCCTCCCCACGTGATATGAGTATATCTGCAAATTCATTTGCGTCTTTCCCTTGCGATTTGTAGTTTGCCTTTTATTCGTTCCTAGATCTTGTCTGCATGACAAATTTTCAATGCTATTTGAGTATTTTTCGATTCTTTTTTTTTTTTCTAGTAACTGTGGTACTAACTCATTTTTATGCTGGCTAGCCACTTTATATTATTATTATTATTTATTAATAATAATATTTTTTACGTATAATTATATACTTCTATCGTTTGAATTTGGCGGGTTTTTCAACGATTTTAACAAGTATGACGAAGCGAGTATTAGCTTAAACTCAGGCAGCGAAACCCACTGATGAGAGCTAAGAGCAAAATCTCAGAATTCGAAATCACATGATATGGGTATATCTGCAAATTCCTTTGTGTATTTCCCCAATAATTGGTAGGCTGCTTTTTTACTCGCGCTTCGATTTCGTCAGCATGTAAAATTCTCATTGATAGTGTTGCTTATTTGAGTATTTTTCAACTCTTATTTCTAGCAACACTGATACTATCTCGTACCCTTAATTTATATATATATATATATATATATATATATATATATATATATATATATATATATATGCACAACACAGCAATATTAAATATTTTAAAGAATTTTCATAAAATTATAATTATGGTTTCTAATAATGCTCTATTAGCATACATTTTCGACGCGTATGTAATGGATTACATCGACCTAATGTTTAACTGGAACTTATTTTATCGACCCCAGAAAATAGCAGCATTATCGTCCCGGATACAGATGATGTACCGCTCGCGGTGGCGCTGGAAAGAGTAGAGCTTCAAGGCTTTAAGGCAGTCCCAGTAATCAAGATCAGTCATGCCTTCAATTCGTTTAGTGAGTGCCCTCTGGGGTGATTCAATCCTCGAGATGTTTTGTTTTGTATGGAGAGACCACAAGGGGCAGCAGTATTCAATATATACACTTTTTTCACACTACGTAAGTATATTAATCGTTCAAAGTGTGTAATTCACCGTTTCTTTCAACACTTTTGCATAATGAAACATTTCTTAACCCCCCCCCCAAAAAAAAAAACAGATTCTTTTTTTAATTAAGAGTATTATTTTCCTGTATTTGTTATAATCTTCTATAACCATCCAAAACTTCGAAAACAGATTTATAATTTCCGTCCAGCAAAATAGGAAGCTCTTTTATAAACCGACACTACGATTATGTTATCTTTTGAAGCAAAAGTCATTTCATCTTTGAAAAAGAAAAAAAAAACGCACTTATGAAATCTCGCACTTCTCATGAGCACCGCATATTTCCCCGACCCACACTTCTCTTAAATGGAGGTTCTTTACACCGGTTTAGAAAAAGAATAAACAGCGGATATATACATAGTTACATAAATATATTCTCGTTTGAACCAGCTTAGTTACGCAGCGTCACAAATGCTCAAATGGTCAGGCGTCTCTATTCTCCCTCCATTCTCTTCTTGGAATTTATACGCAGGCGTCAGGATCGCGCCTCAGATCTTGCGTTCAATATTTTTCTCTTAGTTTCTCCTCCCCAGCACTGTAACTACTTGTAATCCCATCTGTCTACGATTTTCTTGCTGTTATTTCACTTACAAATGTTTACCATGTCAGCAAAGGTTGAAGACACTCACCTTCCTTACGCCATCTTTTAAATACAGACGATCTTTAAACTGAATGAAATATAGATTGTTCTTCTGGGCTATAAAGTTGACCTTACATAGAAAACGAATTCAACTAACGTTAAGTTTATGTCAAAAGGATTCCATTTCGGCACTTTAAACCCAAACAGACAATAAATCTTAGTGAGGAAGTTATTCAGTTACAAGTGAAATACAATTCAAAAATTGTATTCCACTAATCGAACGATACAGCTTTGACTTTTTAAAACAAAACACTTGGTTGCAGCGTGTCAAACCCAGTACTTGTCTGTCTATCTATCTATCTATCTATCTATCTATCTATCTATCTATCTATCTATCTATCTATCTGTCTGTCTGTCTGTCTGTCTGTCTGTCCGTCTGTCTCGTTGTTAAGCAGTGCTAACACAAAACATGCACGCACACATGAGCACATATACAGCAATCCCTCACCATATCGCGGTTTACCTATCACGGTTTATTATTTAAGCTTACGTCGATTCCTCCGTGATGTTGTTTTGCATTTATAATAAAATAAATATATACAAATTATAAAATTGATTAAAAAAAATATACAGTACAGTACTGTTTCAGCTTCGCAGATTTTCACCTATCGCGGTGAGTTTTGGAACGTAACATCCGCGATAGTCGATGGATTACTGTACTGTGTTCTTACACACTATCCGTTTATCGGATAGAAGACAGCTAAGACACAACACAGTAGGTCGATCCCGAGACTATGTGGCTGCGAAGCGGACTTCTTTACTCGCAGCCATACGTTCAACGGAGACAAATCAGATAGGCACCGGTTTCAGTGCAATAGTTCCAACTCCATAGGGCGTTTGTTTACATTTAAAGCAACGAACACGTGATCGTTTCATTTGCGTCGTGGCCAACGTTAAGGATAGGGAATTGTGTGTCTTGTGACGAAATCGATTTGACACAGGGGTTAAAATAGCGAATGAGTTGAACTTTTACTCCTGATTCGGAAACTATGTGACAATTACTTCATATCTGTTATCTTTTACTTGTTTTAGTCCTTTGACTTCGGCCATGCTGGAGCACCGCCTTTAGTCGAACGAATCGATCCCAGGACTTATTCTTTGTAAGCCTACTACTTATTCTATCGGTCTCTTTTGCCGAACCGCTATGTTACGGGGACGTAAACACACCAGCATCGGTTGTCAAGCGATGTTAGAGGGACAAGCACATACAAGCATACACACACATACACACACACACACACACACACACATATATATATATATATATATATATATATATATATATATATATACACGACGGGCTTCTTTCAGTTTCTGTCTATCAAATCGGCTCCTAAAGCTTTGGTCAGCCCAAAAATATAGTAGAAGACACTTGGCCAAGGTGCCACACAGTGGGAGTGAACCCGGAACTATATGGTTGGGAAGCAAGGTACTTACCACACAACCACGCCTGCGCCTATACTTCGTATTTTTTAAAATCTTTTACTTGTCTCAGCGTTTAACTGCAGCCATTCTGGAGCACCGTCTTGAAGAATATTTTACTCAAATGAAAATACTCTAGTACCTGTTTTTTTTTAAAGCTTGGTACTTATTTTATCGTCTCTTCTGCCGAACCGCTAGCTTACGGGGACGAAAACACCCCAACACTAGTTGTCAAGCTGCGGTGGGGGACAAGCAAAGAGACAATCACTCTCTCTCTCTCTCTCTTTCTCTCTCTCTCTCTCTCTCTCCCTCTCTCTCAGACACACGCACACATGACGGGTTTTCAGTTTTCTTTTACTAAATCCATTCACAAGGCGTTGGTTGGCTCGAAGCTACAGTTAGAAGACACTTGCCCAAGATGTAGACAAAATCCAAGTAAGACAGTCCAACACCCTCCCGTTGCATAACACATTTGTTTTCTGAAATTGTAATATTTTACGAATAATACAATATTTCCTGTCCGGAAATGTAACGTTCGTAGCATAAGCCACAAAAGGACCACCAGCTCTTCTATTTAACTGTGTCGTAAAATGCCGACGAAATGTTCATTTGCATGCTATGCTGACGTGAATACTTGCAAGGAAAGAAAAATCTAAGCATTTTAGACTGTAAAGGGAGTAATCCTTAAGACTGTTATTGTTTGATAACTCCAGGTTATCCCTGACCGAGTACATCATGTTATCAAAGACTTTCTATCTCCGATAAGCTTATACTGTTTTAATCAATGGACTATATTATGTAATGCTTCCTTTCTTTGGGGGAAATTTGGTGCTGTTTCTAGCTGATTAAATGTCGGTGGATTCATCGTTGGTTTTGTAATCCTTAAAATCAAATACAAAAGGAGAATCCCTAACGTAGCACAGTACAGGTTGACAATTTGTTTAGGGTTGCGGTGGCCACAATACAGTTGTCCAATAATTGTGATATTTCTCTTCGACTGCTAACAATAATGTTGCAAGTAGAATTCTATATGAGCAACAACCGCCTTTGTACGGCCCACAATTTATATGCGAATATTGGAAAGAACAGTCCGAAGTGTAACTTGATAGTCTCGCAGAATTGATAATACATAAAAGAAAGACAAAAATACCTGACTTGGTGGGAAGTTGTCAACTTCTCATTGTTTTCTACATTCTTTTAGTTCTGAAGTTCATTCCTTCAACTTTATTCATTGCGACTGAGTCATAGTTTTTCTTCTTGTAGTTTCTGAAAATACAAAGAAAGAAGAAAAATATTAAACGGAAATTAAATATGGAGTATTGATGAGTTTGGATAAATCTTTTTATGAGTCTGCAACTCGCTATTCCTAGACTGTTATATTTGCAGGGAGTGGACATTAATCAATTTCCTAACCCTCCCCCGCTGTTCAAAGAACACGAGGTTACAAGGGCCTTCCATTTACCCTCGTCAAGCGCCGGGTCCTAAGCCTCCTCTCGACAGTTGCCATTACTAGCGCCTTCTTCATTCAATCATTTCACCCTCGGACGCAATTTTTTCCTAAAACACCGCAGAGATAACTGAAAACACCGGTGTGGACGACTGGATGGATCCATCCTGATCATATACCCAAGCAACTTTATCCTTCTGCTGGCCACCAACTGACTTAACGTGTATGAGGGCCGGAATCTCTTTAGTACTTCCAGGTTGGTGACACACTCTTTGTACGAAATGTGGTTTTCTTCCGCAAGAAACTTCATTAGAAAATGTTCAAGTGCCTCGCGAGTATTACTCAGTCTTTAATTCACAGTCATACAGAGGTCTAGAGAAGTTGCTGCTTGAAAACGGATGGATTTTGATCTTCATACTGATATTGAGAGTTTTCCAGATCCTAATTAATTTGAGAAACGTAACTGCTGGCATTAACAGTCCTGCTGTTAACCTCTTTCTCTACACCTCCTTTACAACAAATGTCAATGTCAAGATATGTGAAGTCTTCGCAGTCTTCCGGCTGTTCACTTATGGATGAAGTTCTTAACTGACCTTTGCGTGCCTTCATCATTTCTTTGGTTCTTTGAACCTAACAGTCAGATCTGCTTTTACAGATATCTGTAAGCTGTTGCATCTTTCTTGTGCTGCCGATTTATCTTCAGCAATCAATGCCAAGATATCTGTGAAGTTCAAGTCCGTAATCTTGTTGCCATCTGTTCACGTAAGTTCATTGCGATGATCCACTGATATCATAATATAAGTAATAATATGGCTCAGGCGTGGCTGTGTGGTAAGAAGTTTGCTTCCCAAACACATGGCTCCACGTTCAGTCCCACTGCGTGGAGCCCTGGGCAAGTATCTTCTACTTACAACCGCAAGCCGGCTAGGGTGCTGAAACAGCTACTTAACCACTCAAATGTGGAAGTGATATATCTCGACTTTGCAAAGGCCTTTGATAAAGTTGATCATGGAATGATATGTCACAAACTGCGTGATCTCGGCATAGTTGGAAAATTGGGAGAATGGCTTCATGACTTTCTGAAGGATAGAAGTCAGGTAGTAGTAGCCAATGGGGCCACCTCCAATGACACACAAATAGTGAGCGGTGTTCCGCAAGGCACTGTTTTGGGACCATTACTGTTCATAATGGCCCTCTCAGACATGCCCTCAGCCACACAGAGAGCCACGGTCACAAGTTATGCAGATGACACAAAAATCTCACAGGTAATACAGAACCCCGAAGACACTATGCACCTGCAATGTGAGCTGGATGAAATATACAAGTGGGCTGAAAAGAATAACATGCAGTTTAATGCTGAAAAGTTTCAAGCCTTATGCTATCAGCATGCAAGACTAAATGCAGAACCCATTAAATACACTGGACCTGGAGGGACTGCAATCCCAGAGGCAGAGACAGTGCGATACCTGGGCATTTACATGAGTAATAATGCATCCTTTCATGTTCATGTTGCTAAATTGTCAATGAAATGCAGGCGACTGATCGGATGGATTCTAAGGACTTTTAGAACAAGAGATCAGGAAACCATGATGGTGCTCTGGAAGACACTTGTTCTAAGCCACTTTGACTATTACTCTCAGCTATGGTCACCAACCAGTGTCAAATTAATCTCAGAACTTGAGGCAATCCAACGAAGCTACACGAAGAAGATAGCCTCTATGCAGCATAAAAGCTATTGGGAAAGACTCAAGAGATTAAGAGTCTATTCCTTAGAGCGTAGACGAGAAAGATATGCCATAATATACATCTGGAAGATCCTCGAAGGTATTGTCCTAAACTTTGGCATCGAAAGTTACACAAATAAAAGAACTGGACGCCATTGCATAGTGCCAAGGACTCCAAATTTGCCATCAAGATGTAGGACAAGATACTGTAATAGCCTGGGCTTCAAAGGTCCACAGCTCTTCAATATCCTCCCGAAGGACCTGAGAGACCTGCATGCGGTGGATGTAGGTGTCTTCAAGACAAGGCTGGACCTCTTCCTGTCAGGTGTCCCAGATGAACCAACTTCACGGCAGGAGGCGCAGATGAGAGCAACTGCATCAAACTCTCTCATGCACCAAATGTCAATTTCTGAAGTAAAATTCGTGAAGTAAAATTGTGTAGCAACACAAAATGGCGGTGCCCCAGCATGGCCACAGCTCATGAGCTGAAACTGGATAAAATGAAAATGAAAAATGAAATATATATATATATATATATATATATATATATATATATATATATATATATATATATATATATATATATATAATTTAAAAGAGTTCCAAATCTGTCTGTTTTTTATGTTTTATTAATATTCTTCTAAAATTAATGTGGGATATAGAATATGGAATATATAACATAAATAGTAAAATGAAATGAAGTATTGAATGTCTTATTGAATATATGAAATATTGAGTATTAAATATAGAGTATTAAATATATAAAGACTAGTATACTTTCCTGCATCATGGCATTCATCAAGGTCCCGTCTGACAGTCCCTCTTACTACCTCATAACCGGTGATGGTGTATTCATTTCTTCGTAACTTTGCGGTTTGGCAAAAGTGAACGATAGAATAAACACCAGGCTTTAAAAATAATCTTAAACACTGTTTTCATTAAAAATAACCTTAAGCGCAGGGTTCATTCAGTTTCCGTCTACATTCACTAACTATTCAGTGACTCCCTTCTAATCTACGTTGGACCGGTGACTGAATACAGGTCAATGAGCCTAGTGGCCATGAATCAGGCTGACTGAATTACTGATTCGAGACATTGTCTGACGCATTTTACATTCAACTAATTGAGATTGTTTTCCTGTTTCTATTTATAAGAAAGTAGAAGGCAACGGCCTGACAAAGCGTGTGTGAATGTGTCTGCGCATATATTCCCATAATATTAATGCATAACATAGAGCATGAAATATTATATAAAACGTCTTTATTTTTTTTATGTTCAGTGACAATGGTTTCAAATTTTGGCACAGGGGCAGCAATTATAGGGGGTGGGGTGGGGGTGCGTAAGCCGATAACATCGACCCCAGTTTTCAACTGGTACTTGTTTTATCGACCTCGAAAAAAGAAAAAAAAACGAATGAAAGGCACAGTCGACCTCGACGGAATTTGAACTCAGGAAGGACGCAAATAGATACGAAATGCTGCTCAGTATTTTCTCCGGCGTTCTAGCCATTTGGCCAGTCTGCTATCTTATGTCCAGCCATAGCAAAAACAGATTTACATGAATCTGATGGGTTGCTCAATAATTTTGTAGAGTACAGATCTATTATTCTTAAACAAGCATATTATTAATCGTGACAATCTGACAATGGCTTAACTAACCGAAACTTCTAGGTGACTATCAACAACAGTCTATATATATATATATATATATATATATATATATATATATATATATATATATATATATATATATATATAGATGTATATATATGTATATATGCATGTATATAAGTATATATATGTATATATATGTATATATCTATCTATATATATAAAGATGAGAATGTGTGAGTGTGTGTGTGTGTGTCTGTCTGTATGAATCTCTAAAACATGACAACTACTCAACCTATTTCACTCAAATTTTACACATGCCTTACTTAGAGTCCATATAGTGTCATAGGCCCAAAAACGTTTTAATTTCTTGCCTAGTGCGAGCCCAGAGCAATATCATACCTCCTCTACTATTTCAGCATTACATGTCAAAAGTGAAACAATAAGCTCTCAATTGAAATGTCAGATATTTTCACTTTAATAATTTCACTTTAATACTGAAACTATTAAAGTGAAACTATTATCTCACATATATACAGGCATACATACATACATATATACATATATACATACATACGTATATATCTATATATATAAAGATGAGAACGTGTGTGTGTGTGTGAGACTGTCTGTGTGTATGGGTGTATCCCTAAAACTTGAGAACTACACACACACACACACACACACATATACATAGGTGCTGGTGTGGCTGTGTGGTAAGAAACTTAGTTCCAAAACACATGGTCCTGGTTTGAGTACCACTGTGTGTTGACTTGGCATGTATCTTCTGCTATAGCCTCTGACCAACCAAAGCCTTGTGATTGGATTTTGTAGACAGAAACTGAAAGAAATCGTATCAATCGTATATATATATATATATATATATATATATATATATATATATATATATATATATATATATATATATGTAAGTGTATGTGTGTGTCTTTGTCTCTATGTTTCTCTCCCATCACTGCTTCACAACTGCTGTTCGTTTATTTACATCCCCATAACGTACTGGTTTCACAAGAAGAAACTGATACAATAAGTACCAGGCTTATCAAAATACAAAAAAAAACACTAGGCAGTGGCTCACATTGTTGTTTGCCCACTCAGTGGCATCTATCTTTTTCTGTGTGTGTGTGTGTGTGTGTATATATATATATATATATATATATATATATATATATAGTAATAGAAATGGCAAGACAACAAAAGAATGAAAGAGACCTCGATATTATGTAAATAGAGGAATTTACCTGTAAATATAATATGTGACAATTATTCGGTAGCCATGATAAAACTCCGAGTTTCGGATGTCCTGCAGAAATCCACACCGGCATCTCTTCAGTTTCATACCATTTTTTCGATGGCCCGATAACTGAGATATGCCGACGTGGGTTTCCGCCCTGACATCCGAAACTCGGAGTTTTATCATGGCTACGAATAATTGTCACGTATTATATTTACATATATATGTATATATATATATATATATATATATATATATATATATATATATATATATATATATATATAATACACACACACATAAACACACACACATACACACATACATGTATGTATATGTGTATATTCATATCTATTATATAAAAGTCAATGTCTTTATGTGTGTTTGTGTGTTACTTATACATTCGAAAACTACTGCACCAATCCTAATAAAATTTGGAACACAAAATCCAAGCCTAGGGAGAAGTGTAATGCTGTGTGTTTCATACAATTTCATGGACCAAAATTACTGAATGGATCCTTATGATATTTGGAACTTACATTCAATGCATAAGTGCGGGTATAATGCAATATGTTTGGTTTGAATTTGAGATGGCTTAAAGGGGGCAGAACCCTCATGAAAATTCATACATTTTCGATGCTGATGAAATTTCAACCAAAAAACGACCCTTCATCAGTTGTCGGCTGTGTATCTTCTCCTCATTCCCAGCATTCATCGACAATGTATATATCTGTGTGTCTGTGCTTGACTCCCACCCCACCATCGCTTGACAACCGATGTTGGTATGTTTATGTCCATACCACACCGTGAGTTTATGTCCTCGCAAAAGAGACCGATACAATAAGCAGTAAGCTTACAAAGAATGAGTCCTGATGTGGATTTATTCGATTAAAAACGGTGCTCTAGCATGGCCGCAGTCAAATGACTGCGACAAGTAAAAGAATTAAAGAATAAAAGAATATATACTAAAACAAAGAAGGGTTAATAAAAAGATATTAGTCCAGGCGAAAGAC
Source organism: Octopus bimaculoides (assembly GCF_046866305.1). Classification (NCBI taxonomy): domain Eukaryota; kingdom Metazoa; phylum Mollusca; class Cephalopoda; order Octopoda; family Octopodidae; genus Octopus; species Octopus bimaculoides. The sequence continues at coordinate 125,269,336 of NC_142932.1, read as the reverse complement.
TTAAGCTCTCTACAGATAAAAGTGCAGCAGGCGATCAAAAAGGCCTCGTGTTCGGTATCGTATTCCCGGTAACCCGAAGTCTAAAGTCAAAGTTCACCATCAGTCAAGTTTGAAATCCATCATTGCATCACTCAGTTAACATGGCAGGTTTTTAGAGGATGATACATTAAACAGACAGAAATAATGGGTTATGTACGTTTATTTGCTTACAGTTTTTTTTCAGATATGCTTCTGGGTGCGTTCATAGTTCAATTTTATTAGCCGATCGATTGATCAACTGAGAATATTCAATGACCCTCACATTGAGATTCTCTTCGGAGTTCGCCATTATTTCTGTCTATTGGATATTCTTTTACCTGTTTCAGTCATTCGATAGCGGTCATGCTGGAGCACTGCCTTTAGTTGAACAAATTGACCCTAGGACTTATTCTATCAGTCACTTTTTACGGGGACGTAAACACAACAACATCGGTTGTAAAGCGATTGTGTGTGTGTATGGGGGAACAAACACACACACATACAAACATACATATATATATGCGCATATATAAGACAGGCTTTTTTCATTTCCGTCTACCAAATCCATTCACAAGGCTTTAGTCGGTCAGAGGCTATAGCAGAAGACACTTGCTCAAGGTGCCACGCCGTGGGACTGAACCCGGAACTATGTAGTTAGTAAGCGATCTTTTTACCACACAACCACTCTACCGTTTATGAAATGACATTTCTGACTATGGGCAGCAATCTTTAGGTCACGATATCTCCGAGAATAATTGATGTAATACGCTGAAATTTTGCATTTGTAATACTTTGATACTTACCTAGATGCTGTTTTAGTGTGATTAGATACACTTCATTTGTCCAGAGACAATTGAATACTACCGCCCAGGGGTAAAAAACGCTTGAATTGTTGCATATGGCTATGAGCAACCCCACGACTAAGTCTAGGCCAACTTCATCAATGTCTTTGATTCAGCATCTAATATGTACCCCAGTCTGTTGGCGTTCCAAGTTAGAGCATATTATGTTAGATAGTTTGGTAGAAAAATTGATATAAAATAAGGGTGTGTTTGCCTTGTCGGTCATTTTGAATTTATAATTAGGTCATGAATATATAATGTGGACATTTGAATATTATGTTTTTTGTTAGAACTAACATTGTTCTTGATGTATGCTATATTCCGTTTGCCTGGGTTTTATTCCAGCTGAGTGAGAGCATCTTCAATTTAGGTGTGTTCTACGTCTGAGGGGTTAGTCTTGCCTTAACGCAGTTCTCAGGGTTATTCAGTGTCACACAGAGAACATGACATGGTTGGCCCTTTCAATTACAAATGCAACTCATTTTTGCCAGCTGAGTGGACTGGAAAAACGTGAAATGAAGTGTCTTGCTCAAGGACACAATGCGCTGTCGCGAATCGAATTAGCAACCTTCCGATCGTGAGTCGAACACACTGACCACAGAGCTACGCGCCTTCACACACACACACACACACACACACACACACACACACACACACACACACACACACACACACACACACACACACACACACACGTATACACACACATATACACGTATGTGTATTGACATATATGATTACAGGCAAATAATGCTCAAAAGTTCACTTGTACTGACAAACGAATTCACAAATGATTGAAATGTAAATTACATATCGATGAATGTAAGTTTACATAATGGATAATAGGTTGAATAAAATACTGTTTGTCGCTTGATGTTATTCCTTCAGTGGAAACAGCTGCGGGGAAAGAAAGCCAGAAGCGAGCAGAGAGAGAGAGAGAGAAAGAGAGAGTGAAAGAATGATGCAGAGAAAGAGAGAGAGAGAGAGAGAGAGAAAGAGAGAGAGAGAGAGCGAGAGAGAGCGAGAGAGAGAGAGAAAGAGGAGAAGAAAGACTGAGGGTATGTAGATATCTGTGTGTATGTTTACAATAAAGAATAGGAGACAGTGGGGAAGCAGTATATATTTATCATATACATGTATTTATCTTGTTACTTACGTGTCATATTATATTCACAGTTAGCCAGTCGCAAACTGACCTTCAGCAGGGCAAGGAATACTGCTGTTTTAATGTTGATCGTGATGATGAGAAGATGAATGGTTTCCAGTATTAAGACAAGACCAACCATTGCGAGGAAGAGCAGTGTATGGCTAATTAGAATAATACTAGTACTTAATGAACAGGAATGCACGATAGAAATATCAAAGTCAAGTCAATCATGGCAGGATATGAACCCAGAAAGCGGCATACGGTAACGAGTTTAGCCCTAATGTGGAGTGCCTTCTGCAAGTGTGTTCAGCTATTGCCTGGGGCCGACCAAAACCTTGTGAGTAGATTTGGGAGACAAAAACTGAAAGTAGGGTACCGTGTGTATATGTATATATATATATATATATATATATATATATATATATATATATATAACTTTTATAAGTAATATTCTAAAAGAAATATTCTAAAAGAATATATAATTGAACTTATGTTGAGTGCTCAATTATCTTGAGCAAATAAATGTGTATATATGTGATTTTATATTATTAATTCATCAATAATATATTTAGGAAATCAATATTTAGTATTTCAAAAGATATATATCCAACATAACATGGTAGCATAATAAATTTAAAAGTTTAAAACATAAAAATAAAAATACGGAATATAAATATCGATACATATAAAATCTAAAAATAGATAAATATATGTTTAAATATATATGCGTATAAAAATTTTATGTGTAAATAAGCAAGAATATTATAAATTCTAAAATATAAAATATAAATATAAAATATAAAGAAGCCTAAGGTTAAAATATCTTACGATCGTTTCACTGATATTACTACAATCGCAAAGTGATCTAAAGATCATCTTATTGTTAGTAATTCCGTTCTTCAGAGATGCATTAAGAACCCTTTATATACCTATATATTATTAAAGTTTTTGAAATATTAAAATTAAAAATACTAAATATTAGAAATAATAATATATACTGTCCTTCTTATAAGTTTTCACGTTAGTCCTTCTGAAGTATGTAAAATTTGTTCGTTTTCTCCTTTGTTGAAGTTTCGATTATTGAACATTTATTTATATAAAAATTGGTATATTTTTTAACCTTAGGCTTCTTTATATTTTATATTTATATTTTATATTTCATATTTTAGAATTTATAATAATCATGCTTATTTACACATAAAATTTTTAAACGCATATATATTTAAACATATATCTATCTATTTTTAGATTTTTATATGTATCGATATTTATATTCCGTATTTTTATTTTTATGTTTTAAACTTTTTAATTTATTATGCTACCATGTTATGTTGGATATATATCTTTTGAAATACTATATATAGTATATATATATATATATATATATATATATATATGTATATATATATATTTATACGTATATATATATATATATATATATATATATATATATATATATATATATATATATATATATTTATATTTATATTTATATTTATTTATTTATTTCTCCATAGTTTCAGCTCAGAGCTGCGGTCATGCTGATGCACCGCCGTTTTGCTACACTGCTATTACTGAGGGCCTCCTCCAATATGTGGCGCTTGGTGAAGAATGAAGTTTGATGTAGCTACCTTCATTTGCACCTCTTGCCGTGAGGTACGTTCATCTGGGACTCTCGACAGGAAGAGGTCCAAATTTGATTAAAAAACCCCTACATCTACTTTGTGCAGGTTCCTCAAGCTCTTTGGGAGAATATTAAAAAGCTGTGGGCCCCTGACACCCAAACTGTTGCGGTAACTGGTCCTGAAGCGCGATGGCATTGCTGGGATCTTTGGCACCATGCAGTGTTGTCCCGTTCTGGCATTGGTGTAGCTTTCAATGTCAAAATTTGGCACAATTCCTTCCAGGATCTTCCAGATGTATATTACTGCATACCTCTCCCGCCTTCTCTCCAAGGAGTAGAGTCTTAGCTGTTTCCCCACCACCGCATGACAACCAGAGCTGATATGTTTACGTCCTCGTAACTTAACGGGTTGGCAAAAGAAACCAATACAATAAGTATCAGGCTTCAAAAAAGTAAGTGGCTCCAGCAGGGGGTTGTGGCGAACACTGCTCTACTCTTTAACAACAACTTTCTCTTACGTTTTCTTCCTGTTTCTGTTGTACCTGTATTTCAAAAGGCCAGCCTTGTCACACTCTGTGTCACGCTGAATCTACCCCCGAGAACTACGTTGAGGGTACACGTGTCCGTGGAGCGCTCAGCCACTTGCACGTTAATTTCACGAGTAGGCTGTTCGGTTGATCGGATCAACTGGAACCCTCGTCGACATAACCGACGGAGTGCCACGACTCACATTTACACAGCAGGCTACATTAATACCCAGTAAATAGGCTGGTTGTTCAATTTTTCTAACAACTAGCCCACTTGTTCGTGGAAATCAGCATGAAACCCCCTCGTGTGTTGTTTATCTACCACAAATAATGGTACGTTGGAAGCAGAGAATCACTTACAAAGAAACATATATTGAAGTGATAAGTTGCCGATGTCCACAACAGGAAAGATAAGTTTTAGAAGAGGTGAAATAGGATTGTTGACATTCACTAACTGAGGTAATTATTGACGAAATTCAAGTAACATGCAGCTTTAACAGGAATCGAAAGAAAAGCATAGTCCAAAGTGACCGATAATTTGTCACTGTACGTAAAATCTTGCAACAAAGTCAATATTAAATTTTGAGATTCTATCAAATATTTTGTTCATCTCTTGTCTTCTTAGCTTAGTTAGAGAGCCGGTGGCACATAAGATATTTTCAGTTTATAAGATATTTTCAGTTTGTGACCTGAGGAAGTTGAGAACACGCAAAATGTGATTATTCGTTTTGCTTTAGATGTGCACAAAATAAAATTACTATCTTTTAAATAAGAAATTATAGCTGCAAGAAATTTAAGTTTGGTCGGTCAAGTTTGCAAAGTTGGTAAGAAAACTGTTCTTGATAGTCATTATTTTAGTGCTTATGGCAATTGAAAAGTCGATACCTGCATGACGCCAGACTAAACGTATTTCAAAATATAGTTTCGTACCTATAGGCTCTCAATCAAAATAACAAAACAAAGATATAAATGAAAATATTCAACTCTGCTCAACTATATTATGATTGTAAGTATCTGTACAATGCTGTCGTAAATTCCATCCATTATACGTAAATCCATGGAATTTACCGTTTACTTACAAGCCAAATGGTGCAGCGCTTTATAAAAGATACCATTATTAGAAAGACAGAGGAACCGCAAGGAACGGAGGAAACGGATATCTACTTTGGGCCCAAATATAGCCGCAGTATAGTAAGATTAGTTACCAGTGTTGAGTTCAAATGGCTTTGAGGACACTGCCTGGAGCTCTAGGCAATAAACATCTTATGTATGTATGTATGTATGTATGTATGTATGTATATATATGTATATATATATAGTTGGAATTTACAAAAAGACAAAAGACGAAGTCAGGTGTGTAAACAGCAAACAGGTGTATTAGTTTAATGCTCGGGAAGGTGAGATAGTAAAGTAGTGGTGATCCCAAAACGAAGGTGCGCGTGCATATGTATGTGCGTGTGGATAGGGGCTGGTGACCTTAACGTGTGGGTGCTGGAAAGTGGTCAGTGCTAGCGTGTGCGGGGTGGTGTGATGTGGTGTTTTATCTATCTATCTATCTATCTATCTATATATATATATATATATATATATATATATATATATATATATATATATATATATATATATATATATATATATATAGTGTGAGAGAGAGAGAGAGAGGGTGATAAATTGAATATTAATTCAATTTAAAAGCAAGTGGCCTAGCATATAAAAAAATTTGAAAATTCAGAAAAATTGTATTACATGTGTTTATATTACATGTGTATAAGAAGGGATGACCACTAAGTGGACATCCTATATGCTAGAAAGAGGTCATCAACGACCCAACCACAAAGAAAAATAATGTTCTCCAGAAAACATTTTCGCAAGACCTCTTTCTAGCATATAGGATGTCCACTTAGTGGTTATCCCTTCTTATACATACATACATACATACATACATACATATATATATACATACATACATACATACATACATACATACATACATATATATATATATATATATATATATATATATATATATATATATATATATATATATATACAGGGTGCGAGGAGTATTTGAGGACATTTCGTTTTTAGTTCATTACACCTTCAAATTATTTAATGTATAGATGACTTTTATTCTTGGACTACTGCTCTCAGCTATGGTCGCCAGAGAGTGTGAAACAAACTGTGGCACTCGAAGCAATCCAGCGTCAATACACAAAGAAGATTAACTCGATGCAAAAGATGAGCTACTGGGAGAGGCTAAAGGAGCTGAGTTTCTATTCTCTGGAGAGAAGACGAGAGAAATATGTGGTGATATATATTTGGAAGATTTTGGAGGGTTTATCTCCCAATTTTGGAATTGACAGCTATACCAATCCCGAACTGAACTGTACTGCATCATACCAAAGATCCCGTCTTCCCCATCTAAAATAAGAACACAGAACAGCAATAGTCTGGGTTTCAAGGGCCTGCAATTGATCAACATCCTTCCAGGCAACCTTCGAGATCTACATAGTGTTGATGGGGAAGTTTTCAAGGAACTTCTGGACAGGTTTCTGTCTTAGATATCTGATGAACCCACATCGCGGCAGGAGACGCAAAGAAGAGCAGCTCACTCCAATTCGCTACTTCACAAAAAACAATACCAGAAACAACACTGAGTAAGTACAGGTGGTGCACCAGCATGACCTCATCCCGGGGCTGAAACCAGTAAAAACTAAAAAAAGATAATATATATATATATATATATATATGTATGTATGATATCGGATTGAATTAATCCTCATCTGTAAGACTTACTTCGTGCCTTGCGTTAAGCTGAACTCATTTTGTCAGTTTATAGACAATACCGCAGGAATCAGTGAAGAAAGATGGCCGATGGTCACATGCGAGCAACGAAAGAGCAAAGGAGGGAGAGTGAGAAAGAGAGAGGGACAGACAGAGAGGGGAAGAGGAAAAGAAACAGAGAAAGGATGAGTTCGAGAAAGGAACGAAAGCGCTAATAATAATGATGAAATAAAAAGATTTTTTTCAAAAATTCTGACGACTTTTTTCTCAATATATATATATATTTCGAATTCGCTGGAACGTGATTATGTGAGTTGTCCTTTTTTGTATTGTTTTCATGGAGTATTTCGTGTCGTGGAGCATTCTAATGAGGGGAGTGTCTGGTTCTTTTAAAATATGAAATTCATGTCATATTAACTGATACGTCTCCGAAACGGCCCGTCGAAGAAAATTTAGATCCATTGAACATTGTCTCTAATTTTAGTATGTCCGTTTAAGGCTGTAAAATGTCTGACTTTCTACTTTCCACACGCTTTGTGTTGTAACTCGAAATCTTTAGTCCTTATAACATATCCTATGAACTTATAATTTACTATATCCTATTTCATATCGACATCTATTTTAAATGCATATGTATTTATAAATGTTTTTATATATTTTTAAATATCTTAGTGTTTTTAAATATTCTATGTGCTTGTATTCTGACCTCTAAATTTTTATTCCTCTATAGTATATCGTGTGAACTTATAATTCACTATGTTTTATATAATATCAACGTTTTTATATCTTAATATATGTATATTTTGTACTTATTTTACTTATATATTTTCAAAAATGCCTTTGTATTTATAAATGCTTTTAAATATTTTTAGATATTTGTGGGCTTATAAAAATATGTATATGTCTATATGCTTGTATGTTATTAATACTTCTGTTATGTTGAGCTTTATGCCGCTTTATTAATGTCGAAGTAAGTGTGCATATATATTGAATATTCTGCTGGATAATAGGTCACGTCCCTCTAGTTTTCCACTCGTATTGCCTCCACTCAAATTAGTAATTTGGAACTTAGCTCAATTTGAGCACTTCGATTCTAGCCTGTCTACGAGTATTGTTAATTAATAACAATACCTATAAAATAGTATAATTTATATATATATATATATATATATATATATATATATATATATATATATATATATATATATATATATATATATATATATATGCGAGTGTGTGTGTGTGCATATAAGTTGCTGTGAAACAAAATTTGTAAAGTGTTACAGTACCCCTCTCTTGGTAGCAGCACTAGAAACAATGTATATTTCAGTTTAGCAATCATGTAACACACGGACTGATTATCAGAAATGTATATAAATCTGCTCTTATTGGGTTTCCCGACACTTTTTCAATGTTAACTGGTCACATACATTGACAAACAAAGCACAACATACAATACACTGAATGTTCATATTGTTCTCAATATAAACTTTGAAAACAATTTTGTTTTAGACTTTTAAATTAAGTATTTCCGGAAGAATTTCCTGAATGACTGATAACTGAGTGGAGAGAATAGGGAAAAACACATGTAGAAAATTCGTCAGCCACTTGTGAACATACATGACGTTGTACTAAATGACGTTGTACTAAATGCATAATTATTTCCGATATAATTAGCAAGTGGTTGTACTCATCATTTGAACAAACATATCACAAACAACAGCGACATGGATGGATACTGCAATGATTTTACTCACATATTACTTAACAGCTATATATATATATATATATATATATATATATATATATATATATATATATATATATACATACATACATAATCATATATATCTATATATACTATGGCACTCCGTCGGCTAAAATGACAAGGGTTCCTTGTTTTGGCACAATTCCTTCCAGGATCTCCCAGATGTATATTACAGCAGGTTATATATAACTTCTAACATAGAAAGTAGGATTAACCTATTATCATCCAATGAGGAAATGTTTGACAAGCACAAAGACTATTATAATCTAACAGGATATAAATGTCGAATTAAGTACAACACAAACAACAGGGCCTATTCTCATCATTCCAAGAATTATCTAAATAAGAAAAGCAATGACCATATTACTAATCCCGCATCATCTAATGAATTACAAAACCCTGACACACAAGTTAATTCTCTCAATAATATTCATCACCAAAACATTACCAAAGAAACAAAAATCCCCAAACAACAATAAACATCTTAATACATTATTTACGTTATTTACAATTGACGGATATTTGTCCTCATCTTGTTTGTTGCTAACACAACGTCTCGGCTGATATACCCTCCAGCCTTCATCAGGTGTCTTGCGGAAATTTCGAACCTGGGTTCTCATTGTTAAGATATTTTTCGATGTTGTTGTTATTATTATTATTATTATTATTATAAGGTCACTGCCTGGAATCGAACTCGGAATCTAGGGGTTAGTAGCTCGCGCTTTTAATCACTACGCCATATGCCTGAGGGCAATTATGGAGTGAATTTTAAGGCTTATAAATCTAATATTCTCCTATCCTTCCTTAATACTGGTTCCCATATGCTACTCATATCTGCACTCGGTCTGCTTAAGAGGTTGTTGTGTCCTAGCATATGTGCTGCTTCTTTTAGTTTTCGTATTTTCCACAGAGGGAGGAGGTCTCCATTTTTCCATACATGATCAGCTATACCCAATTTATCAATATCTCCCTGTCACAGCTTTGCGTTGTTTCTCTACCTTTATTTTGAGGGTAGAGTAGTTTCCTACTTCAGTATGGACACTGATATATATCGACAAGAAGAGGGTTTAGCTATGGGTTCGCCATTATCACCGATAATATCCAATATGTACATGGAATACTTTGAGAATTTGGCTTTAGGATCAACACCACTAAAACCAACCCTATGACTGCGATATGTTGATGACACCGTCATACTCTGACCCTACCAAGAAGATGACCAAGTGCTGTTAAATCATGTGAACTCAATGAAGCCATCCATACAGTTCACAATGGAAAAGGAAAAAGACAATCAACTAGTATTCCTGGACGTATTAATAACACGCACCAAGTATGGATTCAGGACATCCGTATACCGCAAGCCGACCTTCACTGGACAATACCTCAGCTTCAATTCCAACCATCCATACAGTGTAAAGAGAGGGATTGCTCAGTGCCTAAAACATCGAGCAATGAATATAAGTAGCGATCGTGATACCCACCACGAAGAAATGATCAAACTCAGTAACAATCTATTAAGCAACAACTACTCCAAAAGCATTCTCTACACTCCAATTATGAAGAAAAGAGAGGATGAAACCAACAAACTGTCCACAGTCTGTCTACCTTATGTGAAAGACCTCTCCGAAAAGATACAAAAGATATGTGGCCTATATAACACCAGGACAGTATTCAAAAGTAATACAACACTTCACAAATATCTCCTTCGAGTAAAACCACCAATAGAAGACAATATGACTAAGAACTGTGTGTACTCCATCCTATGCAGCTGTGGTAGGTTATACAAAGGCAAAACATGCCACCCGCTCAAAATAATCAAAATAAGGGTAGACAAACATCGCAAAGCTGTGACACGGGGAAATATAGATAAATCGGGTATAGCTGATCATGTATGGAAAAATGGAGACCACCTTCCCCTGAAGGATGAAGTTAGAATAATAGACAGAGAAGACCACTGGAAAACATGAAAACTAAAAGAAGCAGCACATATGCTAGGACACAACAACCTCCTAAGTAGAGCGAGTGTAGATATGAACAGCATATGGGAACCGGTATTAAGGAAGGATAGGAAAATATTAGATTTATAAGCCCTAAAATTCACTCCATAATTGCCCACGGACATATGACGTAGAAGTTAAGAGTATGGACTACTAACCCCAAGATTCCGAGTGACCTAAATGATAATAATAATAACAACAACATCGAAAAATACCTTAGGAATGAGAACCCAGGTTCGAAATTTCCCTAAGACATCTGATGAAGGCTGGAGGGTATATCAGCCGAGACGTTGTGTTAACAACAAACAAGATGAAGACAAATATCCATCAATTGTAAATAATGTAAATAATGTACATGATTCTTCATCTCTTAAATATAGAACTGTTTTATCTTAACAATAAACTCTATAAATTAGACTACCACAACCATAATAATCTCTCTAATAGAACTGTTTATACTAATGTAACCAACTCACAAATCGGGTATAGCTGATCATGTATGGGTAAATGGAGACCACCTCTTTTTCGATATTATTAATAAGAAAACTAAACCTAAGTATACAGACAACAAATACTGAAAAAAAATAACCATAGAAAGAAATAGGAACATGAAACCTACACACTTTAAACATCCACTTTGTCTCAAAACATCTCATCCTCCTAATAACTCCCGCAACCACACAACTAATATTAACAAAATTAGGGGCAATAATACGAAAGGAAAAGACAATCCTATACCCTATGTTCGAATGGAATACTCACAAAATTCGACAATAAGGATAACAACAATAACATCATTTGGATAATAATTCTCTTTTGTTGAACATTTAAAATCTAATTTTATTAAATCAATTAGAAACATTATTAAAGTTAACTTTAAAAACTTTAGCTATGCAAAAATATTCAATAAAAAATGGATCAAATTTGGATTTTCAGTATCTCCAAACCTATTTAGGATCATCTCCTCATTTAACAATAGGAAACTAAATCAATTCTACCATAAATATCTCTTTCTGATATATTTGCTAATCCCAATAATTCCAATAATTCCTTTTCTAATAACGATAATTGTCAAAATTACACATCCTCAAATTATCCTTAATACATATAGACATAACAATAAAGTATCAAATAATAGTTCTAATTGTAATTGTAGAAACCCAAATACCTGTGAGGTAACAGGTAACTGTAAAATGAAAAATGTAGTATACTAAGCTACAATTATTACCCATAATCTCTCTAATTTCACGTTCGTTGGATGTACTCAAAACCCTTTTAAATTGCGATTAAATAACCATAAATCATCTTTTAACGATCGTAGTAAAGGAAATAGTACAGGTCTACCTAAAAAGGTTTGGCAACTGAAAAGAAGCAACACATAATTACTCATCTCTTAAATATAGAAATGTAATTACTTGACACGATAGTGGCACTCCGTCGGTTACGACGATGAGGGTTCCAGTTGATCTGATCAATGGAACAGCCTGCTCCTGAGATTAACGTGCAAGTGGCTGAATACTCCACAGACCCGTGTACCCTTAATGTAGTTCTCAGGGAGATTCAGCGTGACACAATGTGACAAGAATGGCCCTTTGAATTACAGGTACAAGAGAAACAGTAAGAAAGAGTGAGAGAAAGTTGTGGTGAAACAGTACAGTAGGGTTCACCCCCCCTCCTGCCGAAGCCTCGTGGAGCTTTAGGTGTTTTAGCTCAATAAACACTCAGAACGCCCGTTCTAGGAATCGAAACCGCGATCCTACGACCGCGATTCCACTGCCCTAACCACTGGGCAATTGCGCCATTGCGCCATTACGCCTCCACTACCTGTCACAGTAGTAATCTTAAGAAGCTGGACCACACAAAACTAGGAAAAGAAATCACAACTGATTAAGAAATTACATGAATGAAACTATGAAAATATGCAAACACACAGATGCATCATAGCCTGTGTCAAGTGCACAATCACATGTGCAGACATGCAGTAATGTGCATACATACACACACACAAGTCGAGACATGCATATCCATATTTGCAATAAACATCATTGCTTGCGTACATGCATACATACATTTATACATACATCTATAAATTATCCGTACCTTCACTATCGATTCCTAATTAATTTTTCTCTTACGCTTTCTGGTGAAACGAGTAGACATTACATTTGTGAACAAGGACAAGAATCATTAGAAAGAAGACCCAGCTGTTATAGGTTGCCGAGTGCACATCTATAGAATATATATTGCTCGCAGTTGACCTTCACCTAGTAGTAACAAATAGCGTGTAAACATAAAATATGAAGAACTGGAAAATCATAACCGAGAAGTATCAACACCATAGATTTCTTACATAAAATACAGAGCAGCTGTTTAAAGACAGGCAAGATGGTGGATTATATTTCATCGAATGATCGTTATAGTAAATAAAAAAAGAAAGAACAGTCGATGGTGGAAAGGAAACGGTTGATTGATTGAGAAAGAGAAAATACTGCAGTATTCAGTTACGATCTGGATTTCTACCCTTTGTGTTCATTGTAATCGACTTTATTGTAAACATCGCAGGATTGATATAAAAAATAGCTTTTATGAACTTGTGTTGACTCAATCGACTGTCCTGTCAGTCAAAAACATTAGGCCTTATATTTCATCAATACAAAACTTTTAAATGATGTGACATCGTTACAGTAGGGAAGCAGATATAGGTTAACCATTAATAATAAAGATTTTAAAAAAATATTAAAAATAATAAACACAGGGCAACCTTATAAGGGGGAAACAAAATGTGATCTGACAATCATGATTTCATATTTAAGTGAAGTGAAATAACTACAAACATGAATAAAACAAATTACATTTTCGATTGAAATGTTCCCAAACAGGAAAATGTTTGTCTGTCGTGTAAAAACGTGACTGACGTTTCATACAGTTTAAATTAATGTCTCTGAAGGTCTTTGCTCGTAATGTGAGACCGCATGTCCCATCGATGTATACGAACTTCAAATTCGAGAATCTTATAAAATAAATGATTTGTATGGACGAAAGACACTACAATTTTCTTCCGATTGCAGTTGTAGATTATTTTTACAATAAGGAATCCAATATTGTGAAACCCTATTTAATCAATGACAAAATAATTTTACTTGTAATATCTCATTCTATTTCTCTTGGAATGGTGAATTTTATTTTACTCCAAAAGTATAAATGCATCCCGCCGACCAGTTGTTCGATCAACGAAACTGTCGATTCATTTAATTAGCACACACATGGTTGAGTATTCCATATACACACGTGCCTTTGAAGCAATTCTCATGAAGAACCAGCATAGCAGAAGTGACCAGATCGGAACTTTGGATTACCTGCTACAATCAATCAGACAGACCTTCATACTGTTTCTGTATACACGGTTCCACTCAGAAGGACATGGCCGATCGGAAGTTGTGATAAAAGGTACTTCTCTAAGATGCTGTACTGCTGCTTCGAAACCGGGACCCAACGATTACGTTTCGAAACGAACTTTTTAACCATTCAGCCGTGCCTGCGTTCAGTTTATCAGCCCATATAGCGTATCACGTTTACATTGAATGGCGTTCAACTTTTACGTCTTCAGTCTTTCCTTACTCCAGATAATAACTAAATGTGTTTCTGCACTTGTTCCTCTTCAGTATTGCATCTCTAACTTTTGTACAATGATAACAATCTAAGCCATCTTTCTAGCGGCGTCTGTCGTTTCCCACATTAACTGACCCGTTCAGCTGCATACACCTGATACTCACTACTCAAATGTTATTTACCTTCAACATTATATTTTATCTTTTACTTGTTTCATTCAGTAGACTGCGGCCATGCTGGGGCACTGCCTTTAGGAATTTTAGTCGAAAGAATTGATCCCAGTATTTATCAATATTTTAAGCCTGGTACTTATTCTGTGGAACCCTTGGCTGAACCGTCACGTGATACGCTATATGGTTTGATAAACTGAAGTAGTGAGTATCTGATGGAACTCCAATATTCAGAGTATTGATAGAATCTGTTTTGTTTTTCGCCCCTTTGTATTTCTTCATCATTTCGAACTGTTCAGGCATAAATGCCAACTACAGCACAGTGAAGGAGCTGTGACTCACGCGAAGATAAGTATGAGACAAAAGAGAAAAAGGACTGAGAGGAACTTTTAAACTGTGGACCAAATCACCGAAACTCTCCTCCGTAATAACGAGAGACTTTCTAAATGGTCGCTCGACTAGTGAGATATAGCAGAAGAATCGCACTCAAGTTATACTACAATACTGTCTCAGAAAAAGAAGGACACATTGAGCACGGGCTACTAATCCCAAGATTCCGAGTTCGATTCCAGGCAGTGACCTAAATAATAATAATAATAATAATAATAATAATAATAATAACAACAACAACAACATCGAAAAATACCTTAGAAATGAGAACCCAGGTTCGAAATTTCCCCAAGACACCCGATGAAGGCTGGAGGGTATATCAGCCGAAACGTTGTGTTAATAACAAACAAGATGAAGACAAATATCCGTCAAATGTAAATAATGTAAATAAAGTACATTGGATAATATAATACTGGATAAATAAAATGCCCTAATAAATGACAGCAAGATATGGTTGGGACAGTTTTGATTGAAGGGTTGCATATCCATGTCTGAAATTGAGCTAGATAACAACAACAACAACGATACCAGCAATAACAACAACAAAAGCAACACACCTGAGCGTGTCTAGCACAGGTGTGTGATATTTGTTTCCAAAGACATTAAATTTACCTGACGCTTATCTGTCTCTTCATTACAGCGATCATGCCTCGATCTCTTTCCTTGTTTCATTTACGTTTCAACGATGATTTCCACCTTTCAATACTAGCCTCTGGTATTTTTCCCTCTGCTCACGCGTTTCTGCTAACCAAAATTCCAACCCTTGCAATTAATGCCGAGCACCTAGGAAAACGGTACGGTTCCTATGTTCTAGACGAAGTTACGAAATAATGTCAGTGGAAAGTTCAAGGAAGTTCAAGCAAAAGTAGCAGTAGAATGAACAGAAAGAACATCACATGTAAAAAAAAAAAAAAAAAAAAAAAATACACACACTTAGGCGCAGGAGTGACTGTGTGGTAAGTAGCTTACTTACCAGCCACATGGTTCCGAGTTCATTCCCACTGCGTGGCGCCTTGGGCAAGTGTCTTCTACTATAGCCTCGGGCCAACCAAAGCCTCGTGAGTGGATTTGGTAGACGGAAACTGAAAGAAGCCCGTCGTATATGTGTATATATATGTATATATATGTATGTGTGTATGTTTGTGTGTCTGTGTTTGTCCCCCCAACATCGCTTGACAACCGATGCTGGTGTGTTTACGTCCCCGTAACTTAGCGGTTTGGCAAAAGTGACCGATAGAATAAGTACTAGGCTTACAAAGAATAAGTCCTGGGGTCGATTTGCTCGACTAAAGGCGGTGCTCCAGCATGGCCACAGTCAAATGACTGAAACAAGTAAAAGAGTAGAGTATACATACAATAACGTGAAACTTAACTTGAGAAAAATATATTCTGGTCTGATGCAACTGTTAAAACAGGAATTCCGCCTGTGACTTTTATTTTTATCAGCAGGAAAACACTCAACGACATTGGTTACAGCAGTATTAAAATAACATGCAACATAATCCAGTTTAACAAGTTTATACGCAAACGGACCACGAATGACCAGGCTAATACGAACAAAGAAATAAGCAGTTATACAATTTCTGCGAAAGTATATTCAAGAAATTTCCCAAACCCATTGTTATAAATTAGAAGAACAGATCTACAATTGTTAACATATATACTGCAACTTGAGAAACGACTTACACAGTGCCTTACATGGCGTGTGAAGTCGATTTATTTCGTTATACTTTTTGCTAAAGAGAATATAGTTTTCGACATATCGACTTCAATTTAGTAGTCATATTTATTCAATCTCAAATGTATAGATGAAAAACAGAAAAGAAAAGTGAATTATGGCATGGTTTGAGCCAGGATTGGGCTTACCGGGCGTCACGCTTTTTAGTTTCTGTCAAGTGATTGGCTTAGAGCCTTTATTTACTGAGAGGTAAAATATCTTTTATCTTTTAGTCTGTTTCAGTGATTAGATTGCGACCATGCTGGGGCACCGCCTTGAAGAAAATTATAGTCGAATGAATCCACCTCACTACTTATAATTTTTTAAGCTGGTACATATTCTATCATTCTCTTTTTTGCCGAACCTCTTTGTTGCGCAGATGTAAACAAAACCAACACCAGTTGCTAAGAGGTGGCGGAGAACAAGCACAAACACAAAGACAGACAGACAGACAGACAGACACACACACACACACACACACGATGAGATTCTTTCAGTTTCCTTATTTCATTATTGCCCACAAGAGGCTAAACATAGAGGGGACAAACAAGGACAGACAAAGGGATTAAGTCGATGACATCGACCACAGTGCGTAACTGGTACTTAATTTATCGACCCCGAATGGATGACAGGCAAAGTCGACCTTGGCGGAATTTGAACTCAGAACGTGAAGGCAGACGAAATACCGCTAAGCATTTCGCCCGCCGTGCTAACGCTTCTGCCAGCTCGCCGCCTTTCGGTCTCTTCCAGATTCTTTCGATTTCCGTCTACCAATTTCACTCACAAGGATTTAGTCGATCCGAGGCTATAGAAGGAGACACTTGCCAAGTTGACACGCAGTGGAACTGAACCCGGAACCATGTAGCTGGAAAGCAAACTTGTTAGCACATAGCCATTCTTGTAATAAAAAATCTAATGATAACGCAAAAATAATTCTTGAGACTGACTTCATTTTAGTAGATACCAATTTCTCTTGCTGTCTTTTGAATAAACAAATCATATTACATTGAAAATAATCTCCATTTACTTGAGATAGAGTATTCCCAAAATTCTGCCATTTACTTAGACCTGGACATAACCCATCACTTGATATTTCTTGTTGATCATCGAACTGTCGAAGTGTCCTCTTGATTGCTATCCATTCTAAGAGATACAGATCAAAAATACAGTTCTCTGCATTTAGAAGAACTTAACTGTAGAAAAAAATAAGCTTTATCTTCTTGCATCTTATTTTCTTTTTTGCCTCGAGTTGGTTAGATCTCTCGAAAATATTCCCAAATAGCATTATAACATAAAATGAAGTTAATATTCGATATTGGTGATTCAACATCTTTTGAGAAATGCGACGAGCAGCACCTCCATTAATTTGATTTCCAAAGAAAACTGCAGTGTTTTTATTTAATCATCTGAGAATATGGGCTAAGAGTAAGCGATGACGTCATTAGTCACTAGATTGCAATACTTGGAGAGAAAATACCACGTGACAATTCATTTCCGGGAGAAATATTGGTTGAAGAAGGCGGGTTGTTTATCAACACATTTCACTCTTGGCTCCAGAAGGGAAGTTTAAACTATTATTGAGCTTTGATTTTACTCAAAACTTGCACTTGCTCATTTTGTATTTAGAATAAGAACTCGTTACCAGTTCAAATAAGTGGTTGTTGTTGTTGTTGTTTGTTCCTTCTCGAGCCATTTCTGGCTCATAAGGGCCGGTTTCCCGGTTTCATTGGCGTATAGGTTCCCCACCTAGACGGGACGCCGATCTGTCTCACGTGAGCTGCTAGATGCAGGAGGAGAGAGTGAGAGAAAGTTGTGGTGAAAGAGTCAGCAGAAGTCCGCCATTATCTTCTGCCAGAGCTTAAGTGTTTCGCTCATAAATACACACATCGCTCGGTCTGAGATTCGAACCCACGATCCGTTGATCGCGAGTCCGCTGCTCTAACCACTAAGCCATACGCCTCCCGTTCAAATATGCTCCAGGCATATTTGAACTCATAAGAAAGCCACTCACTGCGTTTTGTCATGGAGAAAATTTCTCGCTGTAGGCAAAAAGGTGTAAATCCACCGAATCAGGCCACAGTTCCTTTTTAGAAGAATGATCAGCGCCTCCTTAGAAGGATGAAAGGTTCATAATAATTAATATAAACTTCCGGTGATCAAGGCTTCCAATAAGGGATCAAAGAACAACTTCCTCTACTAACGTTTGTCACACTATACCATCGTCACTTTTAGGTTTCGGAAGAAGTGAGAATAAATTGAAAAAGCATTTTCTGTAAATGGAAAAAGTACCTTTCTTTGAACTATGTTCTCTGTACCAAATTGAGTTGTAGTTTTATGCATTTTTTTAAATATTTAGGTTTATCATTTTTTAAAATGAGTCTTTGAAGAACAATAAAATTTCAACTCAACGTGTCTAGACCCTTACTATCTCGCCGCCTGGGTGAGATAGTAAGCTTTTAGATGTTCCGATTGTAATTAGGTCATTTAACAATCAATTTCCTTTGTCTAAAATTTGCACTCTTCAGATGAGGAATCAATGACTATCCATTGTTATACATTTCTAAATCCAGTTATACACACACACACTCTCACACACACTCACATATATTTACACATACGGCATTTCAAGCCCTACTGATATTATTGATAACCGGTGCTCACTGAGCAATGACATTTATCGACATCAAGTGCACAGCTTGTATGCCTCTCCAATTTCTCTCTCTCTCAATTCATCTTCGCACGCACACACACACACACACACACATAAATTCAGAAATTCGTGTCGTGTTCGAGTACTTAATTGAAAGCTATTGTATTATAGTTTACACAAAGAAAACGAGAGAAATAAGATAGAAAATCCGATGTTAAACGTGTAGAATGTCCATTGGATACATTTCTCTCGCTAAATATATCATCATCTCAACTTCAGAAAACCATGTTTATTCTTTGTGTTTGTCCAGATCAAATAATCCTATGATCAGCTAAGCCGGGGTTTAGACTACATTGTTTAACGTATACTCTCTTCTAAAACAGGTGTGGTTTTGAAGAAGATCTGGTTACTACTTCAAGCAAAAACCAACAGCCACGTAGAGGTCCTCTCGTTGATCTTTAGTTAACATGTTGCTGTGTATACCTTGGTTATCTCTGATACTTCAATGATAATATCATATGTTGGGGAGGAACCCAGGACTGCCGTATTTAATTCGTTCTTCCTGTAGGATTCGATGTCAACTAATCTTAGGTGCCATCTGCATCAAGTCGAACGACATTGGTCCATGAGACAATCAGCGTGTGTGTGTGTGTGTGTGTGTGTGTGTGTGTGTGTGTGTGTGTGTGTGTGTGTGTGTGTGTGTGTGTGTGTGTGTGCGTACTACGTGTATGCGTGTGTCGGTGTCTCATATAAATTGTTGCTATTCAGTCCTGACCGAACAAATCTTTGATCAAAAGCTCTCCAGACGTGACAGTCTTGTTCATTAAAGATGTCTTCCCCTGATTATATAATCTAACATTTCCTTCCTACATTATTTAAGTAACGGGGCATAATATGGAGGAAATTTGGTTGGTTTTCTCATCAGGTTCGATGATGATATAAAGGGTCCCTCAATGTGAGCAACGGGTCCTGACGGTCCAAGGCAACCATTCCATTTTGAAAGTAATCTGGTTACTCTGACTTTCATATACCTCCCATGAACGCCAGCAGTGTTAGTGGATTCACCTTGGAATCGAACTCAGCTTGTTGTAGTTACGTTTTTTATTGTCATAATTATTAGTTATTGTTGCAGTTAGGCACTTCTTGTGTTCACCCTCCTATTGGTAATGCACTTCCTGTTCATACCTCTCGGTTGTTTATTGTTTCCGTTTTCAGTGTTGTTTAATGACTCAGGTTCACACTGATCGAGCAGATCCGTTAACAAAGGCGTCCAGCCGTGACCATACCGTGGAATACATTGTCTAATGCAGTATTCCTCATAGGGAGCTGTATCCGTTTCAAGAGCGGTGAGTTCAAAAATTGTCGCCGGGGTCGACTTTACCTTCCATCCATTCGGGAACGATAAAATAAGTACCAGTAGAGAACTGGCGTCGGTGTATTTGACTTACCTCCACCCCACCTGAACTTACTGGCTTTGTGACAGATTCTGGAACCAATATTAAGATAGTCTCCGGTCAAAATGCTTTGTAGTATTTCATTCGTTTTTATGTTCTGAATTCCAATTTTGCCGAGGTCGATTTGCCTTTCATCCTTTTGAAGTCAATAAAAAAAAGTACCAGTTAAACACTGGGGTCGATTTAATCGACTCACCCGTCCCCTATCACTTTTTAATTGTATGTATATATATACGTGACACTCCGTCGGTTACAACGACGAGGGTTCCAGTTGATCCGATCAATGGAACAGCCTGCTCGTGAAATTAACGTGCAAGTGGCTGAGCACTCCACAGTCACGTGTACCCTTAACGTAGTTCTCGGGGAGATTCCGCGTGACACAGAGTGTGACAAGGTTGGCCCTTTGAAATACAGATACAACAGAAACAGGAAGAAAGAGTGAGAGAAAGTTGTGGTGAAAGAGTACATATATATATATATATATATATATATATATGTACTCTTTCACTACAACTTTCTCTCACTCTTTCTTCCTGTTTCTGTTGTACCTGTTGTACCAGCACAAGGACACCATATATATATACACACACACACACACACACATATATATATATATATATATATATATATATATATATATATATATATATACCGGAGTAAGCACATGAAATGTGCAACAAGGTGGAAAAAAGAGTACTCAAATACCAGATATATATATATGGTGGCCTTGTGCTGAAATTTGAAAGCAATATACTTGTTGGTATATTATGGTTGCATAACGGAAGACTTGAAATTCCAGGCCTTGTGCAAAAGTTTGAATCCAATATATGTGTATCTGTGTGTATGTGTGTGAGTGTTTGCGCGTGCGCGTGTATTTGTGTGAGATGGTATTTGTCAAATCAACGACTGATTTTTTTCATCTCTGTTTAAAAATCTATGGCTTGGTTTGAATGCTGACAGTTCGAACGAAAATGGTTAAGTACCGCTTTGTTAATTGGTTCAGGCTTGTCTTTGTTGTTGCCGATAGCAATGTTACAGTTGTTGTTGTTTGAAGTCTCCCCTTTTCCGTAGTGAAACAACAAACAGCAAAGACGGAGAGCTTCTAACAGTGCAGTAAGAGAGAGTTATAGAACCTTTATTCAGTTCAAGCGCAAAGAATCATTATCAGAAGCGAAAGGTCTCAAGAAATGTAAGATTCTACCGTATTGATTGCCGTACAAGCAGTGATCTTGGCAATGGGCGAATGTAGTACCGACAGCAGTTCTCCAAAAATGCTGTTGCAAGTGACTGTAGAGGACATATTGGAGGCGGTGGTGCAGGTATCCCTTTTGTATTCGACTGGGTGAAATTCAAATATTTTGCTACTATTTCTAGCAGTAATTGTTAACTCATAAAGTTTACTTTTGGGCACAGCTTCTCCTGCTCTTCATTCCTTCATTGTGTCTTTGTTATCGCAGCATCTAGTGTTTCCGTTAACAATAGCGAACTGTACAAAGGCCACCAACCACACCATCCCTTCTGCCTATTACAACTCTAAATATTAAGTATTCACATGAATACAGGTTTACAATATTAAAAAAAAAATTTCTCTCTTCATTCATCGGATTAGAAATAAAATAATTTTACTTGCAAAATGAAAACATCTCTTTCCCGCTTCCTTGCAACTTTTATTTTAAAACGAAAAACAGGAAAATGAAATCACGTTTGTTGTTGTTTAATACTTCTACAGAACGACCGGAAATGGATCACAGTTTTCTTGATGCAACAAACAATGACAGAGGAAAACAAATAACGAAAAAAATACAAAATCGCACCCACCTCCACCATCCATTGGAAAAAATAAAGACAGACAATTGGGAAAACAAACGAATATGTCAGTTTTTTATTTTTGTATGATGTCACGCATTTCCACGTTTGCTGTGAGTTTTTTTTAAGTGAATCAAATTCAATATATTGCTGAATCTTCTACAAGCCATTAAATGCGCCTGTATATCGTCGCTCATCCAGTTAGAAATAGCAGCTAAATTCTGTTCCAACCACATATTTCCACTAAAATGATATATTGCATACTGTAAACGCTTAAGAAGTTTCTATATTTAAGAGATGAGGAATTATTTACATTATTTACATTTGACGGATATTTGTCTTCATCTTGTTTGTTGTTAACACAACGTTTCGGCTGATATACTCTCCAGCCTTCATCAGGTATCTTGGGGAAATTTTGAACCTAAGTTCTTATCCTAAGGTATTTTTCGATGTTATTATTATTATTATTATTATTATTAAAATATGATCCCCTGAATAATAATAATAATAGTAATAATAATAATAATAATAATAATAATAATAATAATAATAATAATAGTAGTAGTAGTAGTAGTAGTAGTAGTAGTAGTAGTAGTAGTAGTAATGAAAATAACATCGAAAAATACCTCAGTAATGAGAGCCCAGGTTCGAAATTTCCCCAAGACACCTGATGAAGGCTGGAGGGTATATCAGATGAAACGTTGTGTTAACTACAAACAAGATGGGGATAAATATCCAGCAAATGTAAATAATGTAAATAATGCCTTAATAAGTTTGCTCCCCAGTTACAAGGGTCCGGGTTCAGTCCCATTGCGTTGCACCTTCGACAAGTATTTTCTACTATAGCGTCGGGTAGACCAAATCTTTGTGAACGGATTTGATAGACGGAAACTGAAAGAAGCCTGTCGTACTGCGTCTGTGTGTCTTTGTGTCTTTATTTGTCTTTCCACCGCTTGTTAACCTATGTTACAGTGTTTACGTCCCCATAACGTAGCGGTTCGGAAAAAGAGACTGATAGAATAAGTACCAGGCTTAAAAAAACGTATGTACTGGTATTCGACTAAAAATTCTTGAAAGTCCAAATCGAATCCAGTGGCATTTAAAATTTAAACCAGAAAAAAATGTCTTTACTAAATTTCATTTCTGTCAATCCACCGCTTCCCCTGCAGAAAGATGACGATTAGAAAGTTGTTGATTGAAGGACTCACAACAAAGCTGAGGCCTTTCACCAAATTCTATAAATTATTATTATGATTCTCAGCAGAGAAAATTATTTGCAGTTCTTAGTTACCTGCCTTGCATTTCGATTTCAAATCCTTTCTGGATCGAATCTGCTTTAAATATTTTGGGACTTGATAAAATAAGGATCACATGGACACTAGGTGGTTTTACTAATCGACGAAGACCACACAAACACATAGACTCACAAACACACGCACATATGCACACTCAAACACACACAAGATAACAATTAGTGGTCTCGAGCCTATAACAGAAATTATAATTACGGTTGAGGCGGTGAGCTGGCAGAAATGTTAGCACGCCGGGCGAAATGCTTAGTGGTATTTCGTCTGCCGTGACGTTCTGAGTTCAAATTCCGTCGAGGTCGACTTTGCCTTTCATCCTTTCAGGGTCGATAAATTAAGTACCAGTTGAGTACTGGGGTCGATATAATCGACTTAATCCATCCCTTTGTCTGTCCTTGTTTGTCCCCTTGTGGGCAATAAAGAAATAAGAAATTATAACTACAGTCTATAACGGCAAGGTGCTATGAAAGATTTTGTAATGTTCTTTTAAACTCTGGCATCAAATTTCAGCGAGGCCTGACTTCATATCCTATAGAGTATCTTTTATCAGTAAATTTTTCTAGTTTCTGAGTCAATTTAATCGACTTTACAAATCTTGAGCAATAGGATCAAAATCCTATTAAAATCTTCGTGATGTTGGCTGTAAAAACATGGATCACTGCTATAACATTAATTACGAGTCTTGAGTAGTAAACAAAATGGAAACTACATTGATTACAACAATTACATTCCTGATTAAAGCGGCGAGCTGGCAGAATCGTTACTGTGCCTGAAAAAATGCTTAGTGGCATTTTGCCCGTCTTTAATGTTCTGAGTTCAAATGCCAACTTTGCCTATCATCTGCCTTTCATGAAGGATAACATTAAGTACCAGTTGCGTACTGGGGACGATTTAATCGACTTAAGCCCTCCGTCCGAAATTGCTGGCTTGAGCCAAACATTCTAAACCAGTAATCACGATTCTGATTACTTTGACGGAAACCATTTGTTCTATTAAAATTGTTTTAAGCCTAATTCTGACATTGCGTGACTCTACAACCATTCTGTAGTCACCACATTCCCGTTTACCACTATTGTAGTATATTAAGTGGAAGCAGTGTAGGTATTAATTAAGCTTTTGGGAATCTTTAACAAGTAGTACTTGTTGCAGTGCCGCTGGTGGTTGCATGGTCGAGGCTGATTATTACACCAATCCACCCGTTTCACAGCCAAATGAAGAAACGGCTTTTGACATCGTAAATTGACAGATCGCTAAATTAGTCACTACATCCACTGAAAGCCGCTGTCATACATATCTCTCCGAGGACATTAACATTTGATAGTTCGCTCCTAAATAGATGTTTGTTCAATTAAATAGTGTTAAAGTAAGTAAAGATTTTCATACCAATGTGTCGGACATTATGATAAATTACGCACATAGACACAAATATAGGGTTGTCAATCAAACGAGAAATATTTAAATATCGCATCAGTTAGCAGTTATTAGACTTTGAGGTTCGTTATAGATGCATCATACTATGAAAAGTCACGACGAAATCTATGTTTATTCAATCACAGGAATATATTATGTGTATATATATGTATATATATATATATATATATATATATATATATATATATATATATATATATATATGAGGAAAATAAGACAAGGTAGAAAATGCTAAAATAATTTTATTATGAAGAACATTTTAGTACTGATTTCAGGCTTTGTGACTTTTTCAACTTAGAGTAAAGCATGGAAAACAATTAAATTGTGGAAAAATGAAATAAAATGTTGTTTTAAAATATATCTGCATATTCATAAGAGTAAGTTATCCAAAACTTCAATATAAATTACAAATACATACATGGAATATGAGAATCGTGCAGAGAGATTATCGTACAAGGTGGCAGACTAATCTTTATCAAGACACAGTAGTATATAATATTGAAATGAGTGGTCCTGTGTGATTTTGGCCGTGGTGGTTAAAACAATATAAAAGTCTAAAGAATTATATGAACTTAAACTTCACAGGGAGTTCATAATTTAATTTAAGTATAAATTTTCTGTGAAGTTTCCTTTCCTACTAAGTATATTGCCCGTAATGTCGCTTTAGCCGATTATGTGTATATATGAAAGTCGTTCCCACTGAGATTTACTGCAATGAAAAGATAATCTGTTGGAGTTCAACGACCTGCTATTAATTACACTCGTAATTACCATAGATTTAATCTTAAATATTTATACATCAATTCTCAACCTGAATACATGGATATAGAAATTTTTTGCTCAATGAAATATGCACCTCATTCATAGCTATTCTAAAAACAGCTGTACGAGACTTTATGCATAACTTCTTAATCACTTATTTACTCTAGAAAAAGCTCTGAAATTGTGTTTCAGTTATAAATTACATCCTCTAAAGTGATATCACATGTTTCACTTGTGTTAATTCTGTCATTCCTTATTTCTTTTATATATATATATATATACATTGCAGATTGGAGCAATCTCGATTATAACCAGCCGAAATTGCAAAGATAATTCGGAACTCTACCGAGGAAAGAAAACTCCGAATGACCCGTCCTAGTTTTCTTTGTATCGTCTATATGGATGTTTTGTTGTCCCTTTCTTGTATCACCTAACTGTTTGGATGTTTTGCGTTCTTGTCCCATTTTGTATATATATATATATATATATATATATATATATATATATATATATATATATATATGTAGCGGCGTACGTAAACTTTGGTCCCCTATATATATATATATATATATATATATATATATATATATGGATTGGTAGACGGAAACTGAAAGAAGCCCGTCGTATATATATATATATATATATATATATATATATATAAATATACAAGAATAAGGGCAGAGAATCGTCAATTAATAATAGAATTAATAATTAACAATTCTGCCAAGTAGTTCAGTATGAAAAAAACCTTTATCGGTAACACTATTTATCATTATAAATATACAGGGATTAGCAATTGAGTTGCTTCTCCAACATACTGAAAATTTAGAAATAGCAGTCAAAGAACTACTGATTCCAAACTACAAATTTTCTCCAAAGTGGATGGCGATATTTATGGCACACATAGAACAAAAAACCGGAGGGAAAAGCGTAAACAAGCCAAGCTTTTAGTTAATTGGATACGAATCGTTTCATGGTTAAGTGAATAGAAATTTCACTATTCCAATCTTCAGCCTCAATATTCTGATAAATTTGAAAGTGTCTCTAAAAAAAATTCACGGTAATCTTTGGCCATGCGACACCAAAAATCAACGATAAGAAAGGCACTTACGAATTCATCGGCTAGCGAGTTCAGGCACCTCACCTCAAAGAAATCTATTCCATGTGCGTCACAAATATATATATATATATGTATGTGTGTGTATATGTTTGTGTGTCTGTGTCCCCCAGCATTGCTTGACAACAGATGCTGGGGGTGGGGGGTGGACAAACATTATCCATTATCCAAAGAATGTGCTGAAATATTCTCAAAGGGATCTTGTAGTATAAATGAAAATTTGAAATTTTCTCAAAATTTCATTTACACTACAAGATCTCTTTGAATGAACTGCACATGGAATTTATACCTGCACATTATCCATTGCTAATAGGAAAATATGAACTCCTATCGGAATTTACATTCCATGGAAAACAAGCCATTTTACTCATTCTACAAAACACATTCTTCGGATAATGGAATCGCAAGTTTAACATCCAACATATATCTTTATTTTTATTCTCATATTTTCCTTTATATTTCTTGTATCTTTCCCTTTCCAAAATAATTTCTTATATTGAACTCTACTCTTTCCTTCTATTCAACTCTCTCATATCGTCTCTGATGGTGGGATATCTTTCATATCCCTGCAACGGCTGTAAGACAACCCTTCACTTTATAGATGTCCTAGAAATTTCTCACTGCCTTAGCTCAGTTGTCTCATTCTATTTAACCTATACACGCTCACACATGACCCGCATTAGACTCCTCACTCATACTATTATCGAAACGGGAGTTTAACAGCAGTCCTTCCGTGGCACTTACATAGCCTCACTTGCCTTTTGGGTCTTCTGGATACCTAAACATCACTCATATTATACATACATACATACATACATACATGCATACATACATACATACATACATATATAATATAGATTTAATCAAAAGATTAAATGTGGTACTTAAAATATTTGAGGCACCAGAATTTGGTAGGATAAAAACCAAAAACAAAATCAAGAGATTTGGTGAATAAAGTTTGAAGTTAAGCAACAAAAATTCAATAGGTTATAGCAGAACGTACGTTTCGTACAAGCTCCATTTATTCATGTAGTGAGAACACCACAGAAAATACAATGAAAATGTACTCCTCAGCTGCATAATGGAATTTCATTTTAGAAAGTCATTTTGAAGATGTTTGCAAAAAACAAGAGTAAGAGAAGAAAACACAAACATCTTCAAAATGACTTTTCTAAAATGAAATTCCATTATGCAGCTGAGGAGTACATTTTCATTGTATTTTCTGTGGTGTTCTCACTACATGAATAAATGGAGCTTGTACGAAACGTACGTACTGCTATAACCTATTGAATTTTTGTTGCTTAACTTCAAAATTACATACATACATACACACACACACACACACACACACACACACACACACACACACACACACACACACACACACACACACACACACACACACATATATATATATATATATAATACAAATAATAAATGAGTATATGCATATATACGTACATGTATGTACATACTTACATCTACCTGTATATATAGATGCATATCTGGGTTCAGGACATAGTAAACAAAGCGTAGACAAAATGATAAACGAGTACAGAAAACACACAGGCCACATAGAGAACATCTCCTTCATCAGCATCATATGTATGTATAAATTAAAACAATAGGGTAAAAAATTGGATATTAATTAATATCAATTTAATACCAGGGAACAAGCACATTAAAAGAATCAAAGAGATTCAGAAAAAATATCTGAGATCTCAAAGGATTATTGTATACGTATATATAAATATATATAAAGTGGCCTCCTTTATATATATATTTATATATAAGTATAAATATATATATATATATATATATATATATATATATACATATATATACGTATGGACATATACATGTATACACATACATACTCACATAGACGCACACACACGCGCGCATGCACACACATGCATACAAACTATCTTTCGCTAAATTTGCATTGATAAATGGCCACCGCTTCATTTAATTCAATCATAAAAGACAACCTGCTGAGTACACCTGTCGCCTGTACAATATATATTAGACCAGCTTGCTCTCTGTAGAACGCTTGGTGTTTTGAACTACCACGAATCGTTCTGAATATTTATCTTTTAGTTTATTTCTCAGTGCCCTTAAGCAAATAACGCCACGCTGTATAACCGAACCAAGAGAAAAATAGCTCATTGAACGAGGTAGCGTTTGAAAAGTCACATGACGAGACACATCTGCACCGAAAGATGTACCATAATCTGTCGTGTAGTATCTCACTTGCGAGGGATCGATGCAAGACGGATCGAAACGAGCATTTTGATGTATATATAATCTCGTGATGTACGTATGTAAACTTAGATAAACGTAGATATGTCTCGACCAAAGATTGGTCCAGGCCTTGTCCAACTTAATAACACCGCCTGATAGGATTATCTAAATCTTTTTAAAGTCAAGGTTTGTGGTATCATGGTCTATTCAAGTAGTGAGTTGTATTCAGGTATTAAATTTAAATACTGAAGTGAATCTAACGGTTTTGTGTGTTTTTAAATGGCTTATAAACACATTTCACGCTACAATTGTCTTTTTTAGCACACGATCTGAGATCAAGTCACTTGCTATGCAAGTAGATCTCCGTAATATATATATATATATAATAATAATATTAGGGACAAAATCCAAAATCACAGGTAAAAAACTCAATTAAAATCAATTTATAAAAAATTAAAATTAAATTGAGCCTTATATATTTATCTTATGATATTTATTGTGCTTTTAATTATTAGTTTTTCTATATGTGATAGTGGATTTTCATCGATGAGTTCTTGAAAATTGGTTATTTTCCCTAAAACTATATATTTTATATATATATATATATATATATATATATATATATATATATATATATATATATATATAATATATATATGTGTGTGTGTGTATATATGTATATGTATATATATATATATATATATATATATATATATATATATATATATATATATATATATATATATATATACATATGTATATATATATACATTTATATATATGTATATAGACATGTATATATATGTGTGTATATATATATATATATATATATATGTATATATATATATATATATATATATATATGTGTATATATATGGTTATACAGACGCATATATATTCGTATGTATATCTTATATACTTGCGAATGTTTGACAAGATTATGAAACAACTGTAAACGAATAGAATAAGCATTTATTCTTTCACCTCGCTTCTATCCTATCTCCTACTCTATTCACATGTGTGTGTGTATACGTATCCACTGTTACTGTTTGGACCCAGGTCAGTCTCAGACTGAGAAGACCTATAATGAAAAAATGTACAATCAGTGAGCGAATTTATTTCCCCCACAGTCTGTGTAGATCTGCAACTTCCAGTGTATCTATTCAATATGTCAGTTTGAAATTTGAAAGAAACTATACAGATAAATCTAGTTGGTCGAACGACCGGATAGAGGCAGACGCTTTTCTTGCTCTGCGTCCTGTAAATGAATTAATGATGACGTTCCATCATTGATTGCTATAAATGGTTTAGAAAATGAAACCAGTTTCGCACTGGCAGACTGAAATTGTTGCTCACTTATAACACCTATATCTGACATTTAGGTACATTTAGCGGAGTCAACGCTCTTACAAGCATGTACACGAAATCTCATGTTTCATCGTCCTTTGCAGCAGCCAGTATAGAAGTTTCTATACTATGTTATTGTGTGCTGCTTTTACTCGTGTACTGCTCTGACACGCCTGTCTCAACCATAAAGACAAACAAATAGGCGAAGGCGTGGATGTGTGGCTAGAAGCTTGCTTCTCAACCACGTGGTTCTCGTTTCAGTATCACTACGCGGTGCCTTGGGCAAGTGACTTCTACTACAACTTTGGGCCGACCAAAGACTTATGAGTGACTCTAGCAGACGGAAACTGAAAGAAGCCCATCGAATATATATTTGGGAATGGATGCATCGTGTTCAATTAAATAATAAATAATAAATAAAATATATAATAAATATATATATATTATATAAATATATTATATATATATATATGTATATATATATATGTGTGTGTGTGTGTGTGTGTGTGTGTGTGTGTGTGTGTATTTATGTATTTGTGATAAATACACATATTGTGAAACTATAGTGAGGGTAAGGCAGTATGCATTAAACAAATACATTGTTAACAACATAACACATATGCTCTTCTCCCTCTAACGACGTTGAACGAAAAGTAGAAACCCTTCTGTCTTCCTCACATGACCTTTAATGAATTTCATCGCTTCACTTACGATACGTGACTTACAATAATTA
>NC_142932.1:125195392-125232892 GCF_046866305.1 Octopus bimaculoides | reverse complement strand
AGTGTTGTCCTTCATTTTTAATACACAAGTTGACTCTTCTACACATGTTTTTCTGACTCTTGGAGAGTCAGGATGAAAAAAATTCACTGTGGAGAGACGTTTTGAACACCCTGTAGAAATGCAACTAATGTTAAGCGCAAACACTTTTGCAACAAAATCTTTTATGGACCCCAAAGGTCATTGGACCCCGGTTGAGAACCACTGGAGTAATGTTTTCTTCAGCATCGTAAACTAAGAGCCAAGTTACCGTTAAGGCGAGAATTCCAACATGTCTCAGTGAAATCAAATCAACTTTACTTACGCAACGAATGTCTTTCCCAAAATCATTGCAACTTCAAAACATCCACACTATAATAGATACCTCATGGCAGAACAGTAACGTTTTTATGAACAAAGACCATCTTGGAATGGGAGCAGACGATAGAATTTCTACGTCGTCGATCATTAGAGAAATTTTAATAGTAGCCAAATAGCCCTCAAATCACATCCTTCCCGTTAAAATAAATTATTTACATGCATTGGATCTGTGGTCACATAACATTAACGATAGTGAAAAAAAAAGACATTATCCTATTAGAACTTGATCTACTAATCTCCATCAGCAAGAAGAAGATGAAGATGAAGAAGAAGAAGAAGAAGAAGAAGAAGAAGAAGAAGAAGAAGAAGAAGAAGAAGAAGAAGAAGAAGAGTAAAAACAAAACGTGATTGGAGTATTTGCAGTGGTTTTGTTAATTGTAAAGCCTATGGCACGTAGGTAGCCCGGCGACCAACAAGATGCATTCCTCAGACCCAGAGCTCCACTTACACCCTATCTGCATATTAAAGAGGATAGCATTGTACTCGCCAGCAATGTTTTTTGTATTTTTTAATAGCTTAGCCAGAGAAGAAAGGGCAACACCCATGTTTTGTAGCAGTTTTTCCCAAGTCTTGCAGGGGAAAGAAGGGGAATGAAACCACAACTTTGTTATTTCCGTAAAAGGAGGTACACCAACACATCTAGTCATCACATTATTAAAATAAGAGGTAGTATACTTCATTAAAATTCCCATCCTTAATAATAAGAATAATCGTTACCTAAACGACTAATAGGAGCTAAAAAATACAAAAAATAAAATAAAAAAGACAAACCCAATAATTTAATTAATCAAAATTAATGAATTGAGAAATGGAATAGCCTTTGGCAGTATAGTGACGTTTTTACATCTCTGATGACGTCATACTCAGCCTCATGACGTCATGATCCACACGCTTGGGAATTTTAGAAATATCTATAAGAGACTCTGTATATCTATATTCACCATCATGTGATGCCAAACGCTTTGCCTTTTATTTTAATTTTAATCTTTATCTACCTGGTCAAGCAACCCCCCGCCAAAAACCAATTCTTTTTGGCATTTTGAACATCATCTGTTCAGTTACAGTTCAATTGGAATTTTCGTAGTAAACCAAAGAAATCAATCATAGTACATACCAAAGAGAGGGCTCATAGTACATACCAAAGAGAGCGCTCATAGTACATACCAAAGAGAGGGCTCATAGTACATACCAAAGAGAGGGCTCATAGTACATACCAAAGAGAGGGCTCATAGTACATACCAAAGAGAGGGCTCATAGTACATACCAAAGAGAGGGCTCATAGTACATACCAATGAGAGGGCTCATAGTACATACCAATCAGAGCGCTCATAGTACATACCAAAGAGAGGGCTCATAGTACATACCAAAGGAAGCGCTCATAGTACATACCAAAGAGAGGGCTCATAGTACATACCAAAGAGAGCGCTCATAGTACATACCAAAGAGAGCACTCATAGTACATACCAAAGAGAGCGCTCATAGTACATACCAATGAGAGCGCTCATAGTACATACCAAAGAGAGGGCTCATAGTACATACCAAAGAGAGGGCTCATAGTACATACCAATGAGAGCGCTCATAGTACATACCAAAGAGAGGGCTCATAGTACATACCAATGAGAGCGCTCATAGTACATACCAAAGAGAGCGCTCATAGTACATACCAAAGAGAGGGCTCATAGTACATACCAAAGAGAGGGCTCATAGTACATACCAAAGAGAGGGCTCATAGTACATACCAAAGAGAGGGCTCATAGTACATACCAAAGAGAGCGCTCATAGCACATACCAAAGAGAGGGCTCATAGTACATACCAAAGAGAGGGCTCATAGTACATACCAATCAGAGCGCTCATAGTACATACCAAAGAGAGGGCTCATAGTACATACCAAAGGAAGCGCTCATAGTACATACCAAAGAGAGGGCTCATAGTACATACCAAAGAGAGCGCTCATAGTACATACCAAAGAGAGCACTCATAGTACATACCAAAGAGAGCGCTCATAGTACATACCAATGAGAGCGCTCATAGTACATACCAAAGAGAGGGCTCATAGTACATACCAAAGAGAGGGCTCATAGTACATACCAAAGAGAGGGCTCATAGTACATACCAAAGAGAGGGCTCATAGTACATACCAATGAGAGCGCTCATAGTACATACCAAAGAGAGGGCTCATAGTACATACCAAAGAGAGGGCTCATAGTACATACCAAAGAGAGGGCTCATAGTACATACCAAAGAGAGGGCTCATAGTACATACCAAAGAGAGGGCTCATAGTACATACCAAAGAGAGGGCTCATAGTACATACCAAAGAGAGCACTCATAGTACATACCAAAGAGAGGGCTCATAGTACATACCAAAGAGAGGGCTCATAGTACATACCAAAGAGAGGGCTCATAGTACATACCAATCAGAGCGCTCATAATACATACCAAAGAGAGGGCTCACAGTACATACCAAAGGAAGCGCTCATAGTACATACCAAAGAGAGGGCTCATAGTACATACCAAAGAGAGCGCTCATAGTACATACCAAAGAGAGCACTCATAGTACATACCAAAGAGAGCGCTCATAGTACATACCAATGAGAGCGCTCATAGTACATACCAAAGAGAGGGCTCATAGTACATACCAAAGAGAGGGCTCATAGTACATACCAAAGAGAGGGCTCATAGTACATACCAGAGAGAGGGCTCATAGTACATACCAAAGAGAGGGCTCATAGTACATACCAATCAGAGCGCTCATAGTACATACCAAAGAGAGGGCTCATAGTACATACCAAAGAGAGCGCTCATAGTACATACCAAAGAGAGGGCTCATAGTACATACCAATCAGAGCGCTCATAATACATACCAAAGAGAGGGCTCACAGTACATACCAAAGGAAGCGCTCATAGTACATACCAAAGAGAGGGCTCATAGTACATACCAAAGAGAGCGCTCATAGTACATACCAAAGAGAGCACTCATAGTACATACCAAAGAGAGCGCTCATAGTACATACCAATGAGAGCGCTCATAGTACATACCAAAGAGAGGGCTCATAGTACATACCAAAGAGAGGGCTCATAGTACATACCAAAGAGAGGGCTCATAGTACATACCAGAGAGAGGGCTCATAGTACATACCAATCAGAGCGCTCATAGTACATACCAAAGAGAGGGCTCATAGTACATACCAAAGAGAGCGCTCATAGTACATACCAAAGAGAGCGCTCATAGTACATACCAAAGAGAGGGCTCAAAAAGAGGGCTCATAGTACATACCAATCAGAGCGCTCATAGTACATACCAAAGAGAGGGCTCATAGTACATACCAAAGAGAGGGCTCATAGTACATACCAAAGAGAGCGCTCATAGTACATACCAAAGAGAGCGCTCATAGTACATACCAAAGAGAGGGCTCATAGTACATACCAAAGAGAGGGCTCATAGTACATACCAAAGAGAGCACTCATAGTACATACCAAAGAGAGCGCTCATAGTACATACCAAAGAGAGGGCTCATAGTACATACCAATGAGAGCGCTCATAGTACATACCAAAGAGAGGGCTCATAGTACATACCAAAGAGAGGGCTCATAGTACATACCAAAGAGAGGGCTCATAGTACATACCAAAGAGAGGGCTCATAGTACATACCAATGAGAGCGCTCATAGTACATACCAAAGAGAGCGCTTATAGTACATACCAAAGAGAGGGCTCATAGTACATACCAAAGAGAGGGCTCATAGTACATACCAAAGAGAGGGCTCATAATACATACCAAAGAGAGGGCTCATAGTACATACCAAAGAGAGGGCTCATAGTACATACCAATGAGAGGGCTCATAGTACATACCAAAGAGAGCGCTCATAGTACATACCAAAGAGAGGGCTCATAGTACATACCAAAGAGAGGGCTCATAGTACATACCAAAGAGAGGGCTCATAGTACATACCAAAGAGAGGGCTCATAGTACATACCAAAGAGAGGGCTCATAGTACATACCAAAGAGAGAGCTCATAGTACATACCAATGAGAGCGCTCATAGTACATACCAAAGAGAGGGCTCATAGTACATACCAATGAGAGCGCTCATAGTACATACCAATGAGAGCGCTCATAGTACATACCAAAGAGAGCGCTCATAGTACATACCAATGAAAGCGCTCATAGTACATACCAATGAGAGCGCTCATAGTACATACCAAAGAGAGGGCTCATAGTACATACCAAAGAGAGGGCTCATAGTACATACCAATGAGAGCGCTCATAGTACATACCAAAGAGAGGGCTCATAGTACATACCAAAGAGAGGGCTCATAGTACATACCAAAGAGAGGGCTCATAGTACATACCAAAGAGAGGGCTCATAGTACATACCAATGAGAGCGCTCATAGTACATACCAAAGAGAGCCCTCATAGTACATACCAAAGAGAGGGCTCATAGTACATACCAAAGAGAGGGCTCATAGTACATACCAAAGAGAGGGCTCATAGTACATACCAAAGAGAGGGCTCATAGTACATACCAAAGAGAGGGCTCATAGTACATACCAATGAGAGGGCTCATAGTACATACCAAAGAGAGCGCTCATAGTACATACCAAAGAGAGGGCTCATAGTACATACCAATGAGAGCGCTCATAGTACATACCAAAGAGAGGGCTCATAGTACATACCAAAGAGAGCGCTCATAGTACATACCAAAGAGAGGTCTCATAGTACATACCAAAGAGAGGGCTCATAGTACATACCAATGAGAGCGCTCATAGTACATACCAAAGAGAGCGCTCATAGTACATACCAAAGAGAGGGCTCATAGTACATACCAAAGAGAGGGCTCATAGTACATACCAAAGAGAGGGCTCATAGTACATACCAAAGAGAGGGCTCATAGTACATACCAAAGAGAGGGCTCATAGTACATACCAATGAGAGCTCTCATAGTACATACCAAAGAGAGCGCTCATAGTACATACCAAAGAGAGGGTTCATAGTACATACCAATGAGAGCGCTCATAGTACATACCAATGAGAGCGCTCATAGTACATACCAAAGAGAGCGCTCATAGTACATACCAATGAAAGCGCTCATAGTACATACCAAAGAGAGCGCTCATAGTACATACCAATGAGAGCGCTCATAGTACATACCAAAGAGAGGGCTCATAGTACATACCAAAGAGAGGGCTCATAGTACATACCAAAGAGAGGGCTCATAGTACATACCAAAGAGAGGGCTCATAGTACATACCAAAGAGAGGGCTCATAGTACATACCAATGAGAGCGCTCATAGTACATATCTAGTACTTTAAATCAGATGACGGATAAGCCTCCCGTATTCCGTATTTGGGTCTTACTAATTTCATGGGTAAAGCATGGCCTAATGCATATAATGCTGGTTCGAGTTCCGATAACCGAGTGGTCATTAAAAACAACTAAGGGTCAGGTGATAAGGGTAACGGATTGACGAGGGACTTATGTAGCATTTTGTCTGTGTTCCATTCATTGTTAAATCTGCGTCTGTAGGTCTTTTGTTGTTGATGTTTAGCTCCACATTTACTATGATTGGTTTCAAATTTTGGCACAAGGCCTGCAGTTTCGGGGAGGTGGTAAGTCGATTCCATCAACCCGCCGTACTTCACTGCTACTTATTTTATCGACCCCGAAAGGATGAGAGGCAAAGTCGACCTTGGCGGAATTTGAACTCAGAACTTGAAGTCGAACGAAATGCCTCAAAGCATTTTTCTCCGGCGTGCTAACGATTCTGACAAGCGCACCGCCTTGCATAGATTCGAGATAAAGAAAATAAGGAGATCTTATCTTCCTCACTTGTTTCTATTTTTAGAGTGCGGCCTTGCTGGGGCACCGGCTTGAAGAATTGTATTTTTAATGAATGAATCGACCTCAATACTTATATTTTTTAAAGCTGGTACTTATTCTATCGGAATCTTTTGTCGAACTGTTAAGTTACAGGGACATAAATACACCAACATCGGTTGTCAAGCGGTGGTGAGGGACAAACACAGAGGTAAAGACTGATACACAGATGCAAACATACAAACATACATACACACATACACACATACACACACACACTCACACACACACAAATATACAATGGGATTCTTTCAGTTTTCCAAATCCACTTATAAGGCTTTAATCGGCCCGAGTCTATAGACGACATTTTACCGAGGTGTCATGCAGTGGGTCTAAACGTGGAACCATGTGCTTGGGAAGCAAACCTCTTACTACACAGCCACATCTGCATCTACACAGCCACAGCTGAGCCGACACAGTCACACCTGCGCCTATACAGCCGCGACTGCGCCTACACAGCTGCGTCAGCGCCTACATAGCTGCGACTGCACCTACACAGTCACGCCTGCGTCTACACAGCCGCAACAGCACCGACACAGCTGCGCCTTTGCTTACACAGCCGCGACTGATCCTACACAGCCTCGCCTGCGCCTATACAGCCACGACTGCGCCTACACAGCCGTGACTGCACCTACACAGCCAGGAATCTCTTTTATTGTCTTCAGAAGGAGGAAATACTACAGGGGACTTCAAAGGGTTTGAACGAAGAACGCAAAGAAAAAGTTTATAATAACAGTTTTTAATGTCGGCACGAAACCAGAAACATTGCGCGGAAGGACCAGGGGATTAAGACAACTGATATTTATCTGGCATGTTATCCTATTGACCTCGGAAAGACGAAAGGAATTGATGATTACGACAGGAACTGAACTCAGAAAATTAAAAGCTTCTCTTCTTTTTATTCCTTTTATTTGTCTCAGTGATATAACTGCGGTCATACTGGAGTACCACCCTTAGTGGAACAAATCGACCCCAGCACTTATTCTTTGGAAGCCTGGTACTTATACAATCGGTCACTTTTTACCGAACCGCTAATTTATGAGGACGTAAACGCACCTACATCGGTTGTCAAGCGATGGCGGGGGGGGGGGGACAAACACATATGATTTTAATTTCCAACATTGGTACAAGGCTAGAAAGCTTGGGGGTGGGGTGAGGGAAACAATGTAAAGAATATTTTACAGTAAATTTCTCAATTTGTTATGTTCCATCCGAAGGTGGCGAGCTGGCAGAGCCCTTGGAGCGCTATGCAAAATGCTTAGCGGCACTTCGTCCCTCTTCACGATTTGAGTTCAAATTCAACCTAGGTCGACTATACCTTTCATTCTTTCGGGAGGGGGTCGATAAAATAAGTACTAGTTGAGCACTGGGGTCGATCTAATCGACTTAACTCCTCCCCCGAACTTGCTGGCCTTGTGCTAAAATTCGAAGCCATTATTATACTCTGTTCTTTTCCCACTCTCTTGTCTTACTTTCGTTCTCCTTTATGCCTTCCGTCTCTTTTTATTTTCTTCTTCATTCACTTTTGCCCAGCATATCCTGCTGTTTGCTGCAACAAACTCATAATTTGGAATATCCGAGCAAAGTATTTTCTTGTCTCTTTCGAATAAGAAAATTATCAAATCAAACCAAAGAAAAATATATCAACAACGAATAGCTAAATACAGCGATTTGCCTCTAATTCGAATTTCCCAACACTATCTCCTTATTCTGCTCATAACCTTATGTTTTGCATCGTTAGAAAAATTAAATAGACATATGAATATAAAATAAATGCCAAAATACATCACACAAATAATATGAACCTGGAGATATTTCCATTTCCACGAAATGGATGCAAATCAGAACTGGACTGCTGCCGGCATATGAAAAACTTTTTGCTACGAAAACAACACCGCTCATGCAATAAATTGAAAGCAAGAAATGGTATTCTAAAGTATGGAAGGTCAAACGCACCCAGACGATATCGCGAGAAAAATAAATCGAAAGAATAAAGCATTTTTTTCTTTTTAAAGTTGAAGATCAAGTGAACCTTCTCGGAAAGCATCAGTAGTGGATCATTCAATCAAAGGAGCATTTCATAAAGTATGAAACGTTAAAAAGAAAACAAACAAACAACAATAACAACTCAACACTACAAGTTTATTATTAATCAAAATGGGAGCAAAAAATAATAATATCCAAAATGGTGGAAGGAGAAAAGAATCTTAAAAAAAAAAAAATACTGCTTTCAATCAAAGAAACCAATTAGTAGAGTGTAGGAGAATGAGTAAACCCAATCTCTATCACACACACACACGCACACACACACACACACACACACACACACACACACACACACACACACACACACACACACACACACACACACACACACACACACACACATTCACACACACACATACACACACACACAGCGTATGAAAAAGATGTATATGTATGTGTGTATATATAGTGTATATATATTTATATATACATATACACACATATATATGTATATATGTATATATATATGTATATATACAGATATACATATATATATATATATATATATATATGTGTATATGTTTATATATACATACATATATATATATGTATATATGTATACACACGTACACACACACACATATCTCGTATGTAAAAATATTATTTCCGAAAATATATAAGATCAAAGAAACGCATGTAGATCCAGAAATGAGGAAATATTTGCGAAAGCTTGAAAGTTGAAGCGAATCCAACGAAAACAGTTTCCACGTCCAGTCAAACAACACATTTAGTGAATTGTGGGAGATTGAACAAACCTAGGCTATATCCACTGATATATTAATCGAACTGAATGAAAATAAATGATTTCCTAAAATAAAACAAATCAAAAATAAATT
Organism: Octopus bimaculoides; assembly: GCF_046866305.1. Classification (NCBI taxonomy): domain Eukaryota; kingdom Metazoa; phylum Mollusca; class Cephalopoda; order Octopoda; family Octopodidae; genus Octopus; species Octopus bimaculoides. Next base: position 125,223,774 of record NC_142932.1, on the reverse strand, counting down.
CGTCACGAATACGCTACAAATATACGCAGTTAAAGAAGAATCGAACCGGCGAGAAAGAATCTATATCAGTGGCTCTCATTCCCGGTTTCCAAGGCCGCATGCAGTCCTTAAGCTTCCTTCCAGCGGCCCTCGACGGTTTATTCTCTATAAATATGATACATTTTTCTTTGATCGATTTGGTTTACTTGTTTTTGTTCGACCCCTAAAAAAAAATCCAGGTTTTGCATTAGGCCCGGATATTGAAATGGTTGAGAAGAACTGATCTATATATTCGCTTAGCCTTTCCCAGAAATAATACCAGGCTAATCTACCCTCAAACTATGCCAACATAGCAGCAGTCTTAAAAAGAACGATTTTTTAAGTAATATATTACGGGATCAATATACCTGAGACAAAAAAAAAAAAAAAAGAGAAAGAAATGTAGGAAACAATGGACGGAATGGTTATTAGTTGTAAGTCTTTGATCTCTTGTTATTTCGATCAGAACCAATTTTGGATTGAACAACACTAAAAAAAGTACTTCATAAAATATGGAAAGTTAAGCTAACCAAGAAGAAAACATTTTAAAACTCAATTATAGTTTTCATATAAATGATCTGTCACTGTTTTGCCATCTGTTAAATGACTCCAAAGATTAATATATCAAAACTAATTACTCTGCTGTTTCCATTCCTATTTTTACTACTTTTTATCTTAATTTCTTTGAACTTACAGAGAAATTATGAAAGCAAAACAAATACTCACAAATTGGATTCATATTTTAGGCGCACACTTATAGACGCACATATATAAAGACTAAGACGCACAGCCACGAGTCTATCTATCTATCTATCTATCTATCGAAATAGAGTAGAGGGAGACTTAGTTAAGAAACTAGAAGAGGCACTTACAACTGGCAGCGCAACCAACGTTTTGGCTACGAGGATGGCCCTCGACCAACACCTCAACGCCAAACACGAAGGTTGCGTCGTCAGAGCTAAAATGCGTGCCTTAAGGAACGAAGGGATCGAAGCTGCGCGAGAAGCCCGGGTGGCGGAGGCGCAACGCGGTAACAGAGCCACCATTCGGTCTCTAATCGATGAACAGGGATGTAGTCTGCTCGAGCCCGAAAGGATGTGTGGGGCCTTTCAACAGCACTTTGCTCGACTGTTCGGTGCGAGCGGTGAGTCGGAACGCAGGATGGACTTCACTGCCTACCTGACCGGCCTGCCGCGGCTCTCGGCGGGAGAGGCAGAGTGTTGTGAGGGTCCCATCACAGCTGCTGAAGTAAGGGATGCTATGGCGGGCTGCGCGAGGGATAAGTCACCTGGATTGGATGGTCTACCCTACGAGCTGTATTGTCAAATGCCAGACTTGTTTGGCGACCTCTTGGCATCAGTCTATTGCAACTGGCAACAAAACGGGAGAATTCCCGGTTTCGTGAGCCGAGGTGCAGTGACATTGCTGAAGAAAGACCCAAACAAGGGGAATTTTATAGATAATTTCAGGCCCATCACTCTGCTCAACGCAGATTTGAAAATTTTGGCCAAAGTAATAGCCGAGAGGTTGGCGCTTGTCATCGATAAACTGGTCGACAGGGCGCAAACATGCGCCGTGCCGGGCAGAAGTATCCATGACAACCTCCACCTCATGCGCTACATCATGGACAGGGTAGTTAAGGATCCTGGCATGGGTGGGGCGCTGATCAATTTAGATCAATCTAAAGCCTTCGATAGGGTCGACCATCGATACCTAGCGGCCGTCCTCAGGGCAGCTGGCTTTGGTCCCGTCTTCCGCGGTTGGATCGCTGCCTTGTATAGCGGCATCCGATCGGTAATACGGGTAAACGGTCACCTGTCAAAACCGTTCGACATCACGCGTTCGGTCCGTCAGGGATGTCCCTTGTCGGCGCTTCTGTATGTATTGACGATCGAACCACTACTGCGGAAGCTGGCGACACTGAGGGGTATCCCACGAGAGCTGGGTTGCGGGACGAGCGTGTCTGCATATGCGGACGATGTCACCGTCATAGTGTCGAGCGAAAAGCACGTCGAGATGCTAGGCGAGACACTTAAACAATACGAAACGGTGACAGGAGCAAAAATTAACCCGGAAAAGTCAGTGGGTTTGTTACTCGGCACCTGGAGAAGCAAGCCCATACCGTCCAACAGTGACTCCGTAGTGGGACGCTGGACGGACGGACCGGTTAAACTGCTCGGGGTCTGGTTCAGTCCGGACCTCCAAATGGATAAGAACTGGGACGAGATCACCAATAGAGTGATCAAACTCAGCCAAACATGGGCTGAGAGAAAGTTATCTCTAAAAGGCCGGGCGGAGGTGGCTAATGTGTATATCGCATCAGTCATCGATTACCGCCTGACCGTCGTGCCTTGTCCCGATGCCACCATCACGAAACTAGAACGCATACTTTTCCGCTTTCTGTGGAAGGGTGGCGTTCCGATGGTGAGGCGATCCATTTGCTGTCAACAACCGTTACGTGGAGGACTGGGGATGCCGTGGTTAATGATGCGCAGACATGCGCTGAGACTGCGGCATCTCTGGAACTTCATTGACGACGGTGAACAGGTGTGGGCGCCGTTTGTGAGGCACGCCTTCCCGCAGCTCGTCTCACTCACCGAACTGCAAACATGGATCAGGAAGAGACCGAAACTGGGCGAATGGCACCGCGAGTGTCGCCAAGCTCTACAACAGCTCTGCCGTCCGGGATCAAACTTGTGCAACTTCCAAACGACCAATGCGTTCTATAGAGGACTAGTGGAGGGGAGGTCTGACGACACTCTCGGGGCAAACCTGGGTGTCGACGAGAAATTCTTAACCCGCCTTTTCAAGACGACGTTCGGGCCGGGGCCTATGGATAATTTCCAGAGATCCCTGGCTTGGCAATGCTATCGAGACGCACTACCAGTTCGAGAGAAGATCTACAGACACGGTTCGAAAACCACCGGACCGACCTGCCCGAGATGCGGTCAGAGCGACGAAACCGTTCTGCACGCACTCGTGCAGTGTCCAGATATTTCAGAGCTGTGGACCTTCGTCGAACGGCTGTTGTCGCGTGTGGGACGAGCCCACTTATCAGCCGAGTCTATCGTGAATATTGTTCCGCCACCTTCCTTTAAACGGGAAGGAAAAAGGTTTTTGTAACACTGATAGCTATGGCAAAAGAATGCGTGTGGTGGACGCGTTTGAAAGGTCTACAAACAAACACTTTCCTCTCTGGTCAATCCCTCGTCAACTTTTTCAAGTACCACTTGAAAAGGAGGATGAGGATAGAGAGGAAGGTGTTGTCGAATGAAAGTTTCAATAAAAAATGGGTAAATGTGGCAAGAATGGTAAGAATGAAAGACGACACCATTTTAAGCATAGACTTGTAACAAAAAGAGACAAAAAGAGAGAAGGTACTTACTTTCATGTACCTTTAAAAAAAAAGCCTGAGGTGACCGTGGTCTTTTCCGTAGGCTTTTCTCTCCACGGATAAACCTAATCTGTTCCCCGTTTTTTACATCGACTGTGATACACGATCCCTATTGATCGCCCCCCCCCACGTTTTTTTTTTTTTTTTTTTTTTTTTTTTCTTCCCGCGATCCCTTTTGATCCAAATCATCCTCCCCCCAAAGCTCTACTTTGTAATTTGTCCATTTTCTGTATTTAGCCCTGTGTGGCTATAATAAAAAGATATCTATCTATCTATCTATCTGACCCGCCTGTTTAAGACGACCTTCGGGCCGGGACCTATGGACAACTTCCAGAGATCCCTGGCCTGGCAGTGCTATCGAGAAGCACTACCCGTTCGGGATAAGCTCTACAGGCATGGCTCGAGAAACACGGGGCCGACCTGTCCGAGATGCCGGCAGAGCGACGAAACCGTTCTGCACGTACTCGTACAGTGTCCCACCATTTCCGAGCTGTGGGCTTACGTCGAACAACTGCTATCGCGTGTGGGACGAGTCGGTCTATCAGCCGAGTCTATCGTGAATATTGTCGCGCCTCCTTCCTTTAAACGGGAAGGAAGAGCTATTTTCATCGTACTTGTGGCTATGGCGAAAGAATGTGTATGGTGGACGCGTCTGAAAGGTCTAGAGACAAAGACTTTCCTCTCTGGGCAATCTCTCATCAACTTCTTCAAGTATCACCTGAAGAGGAAGTTGAGAGTAGAAAGGTCATCAGCTGTCGGACGCCGACGAAGGGAAATAACCCTGAAATCCGGATACGTTCGTGCTGCAGATCGAGGTGAGAGGGATAACTTCCCTTGGCAAACAGGACACAGTCGTGTGTCGATAAGCCAGCTGGAGGCGATGTCCTCCTGGGGCTAAAAGCAACAGTAACATCCACCCCTAGGGGTCAGCCACACTTAAGTGGCAATATACTACACTTTATCGTGCAGTTACTGTTAATACTTCATTTAGAGAATTAACATTGCTTGTTTTCACCTTTTCAATATCAGTGAAGAATTTCACTGGAAAAGAAGATATAAGTTTGCCAGGTTTTTGTCTCTCTCACCAAGGTCATCAACTGTCGGACGCCGACGAAGGGAAATAACCCTGAAATCCGGATACGTTCGTGCTGCAGATCGAGGTGAGAGGGATAACTTCCCTTGGCAAACAGGACACAGTCGTGTGTCGATAAGCCAGCTGGAGGAGATGTCCTCCTGGGGCTAAAAGCAACAGTAACATCCACCCCTAGGGGTCAGCCACACTTAAGTGGCAATATACTACACTTTATCGTGCAGTTACTGTTAATACTTCATTTAGAGAATTAACATTGCTTGTTTTCACCTTTTCAATATCAGTGAAGAATTTCACTGGAAAAGAAGATATAAGTTTGCCAGGTTTTTGTCTCTCTCACCAAGGTCATCAGCTGTCGGACGCCGACGAAGGGAAATAACCCTGAAATCCGGATACGTTCGTGCTGCAGATCGAGGTGAGAGGGATAACTTCCCTTGGCAAACAGGACACAGTCGTGTGTCGATAAGCCAGCTGGAGGAGATGTCCTCCTGGGGCTAAAAGCAACAGTAACATCCACCCCTAGGGGTCAGCCACACTTAAGTGGCAATATACTACACTTTATCGTGCAGTTACTGTTAATACTTCATTTAGAGAATTAACATTGCTTATATATATATATATATATACATATATATGAATACACACATATATATATACATATATATGCATATGTATACATATATACATATATATATATATATATATATATACATGCATATATATATATATATATATATATATATATATATATATATATATATATATATATTATATAAAAATATATACGAGGCCAGTGGGTGGACTGGTAATGTGCTATAAGTGTGTGTGTGCGTGCGTACGTGCGTGCTAGGGAATAAAGTTTATGCATAAAATGTATCCGTATCACCTTTTGCGATTGGATGCTGTGAAAATGATGGAACTGAACATAAATCTTAGAAGTTGCAACAAAAATATACAAAGAGAAAACGAGCAAAGCTATTATTGGTAACTAGTTACCGTAATGTATCAAAGAATGCCGTATTGTATATGGAGATCTATGTATACATTTCTGAATTCTATACGAGCTCAAAGCCGAGAGTTCCGTCTTGTACAAGTAGAAAGATTTATTGGGAAATAGTTATTAGCAATACATGAAGCTAGTTTCTCGTTGTCGCTTCTTAACTTATTAACTACCAACAGGTATCGTATCTAAACTCTAATGCTTCTTGTTGTGTTCGGAGATGAGCCGGGATGTCTTCATAATCATGTGGCGTGTACATTCTTGAAGAATTTGGCAAAGCGATATCAAAAGATGATATTCGCTACACATCGTTACGGCATTCGTTTGCATATCTATCTATCTATCTATCTATCTATCTATCTATCTATCTATCTATCTTCATGTATAAATATATAGGTATTTGTAGATATGTGCAAATATATATGATATTATTTGATATCGTTTGTCATATACGAGAATACATATTTCACAGTATTACATACACAAGACTCGCTCGCGATCGCAAAGACACATACACACACATACGCACGCACGTATACAAAATAGACAGACAAAATGCATACACGCTAATGCATTTGAGTGCGTACGCGTATGTGCGAGGGTGTGACAGTATCTTCTCAATTTGTATTTCAAGCAAAAAAATGTCCACTACCCACAAAAAAAGAGCATAAAACAAATATTATCTCCCTAAGAACGTATACTGCTCACGTATAATTTTTTGAATAAACGAATTAATACGAAGTTCAAAAGGAATGTCAGACAGTTTTGTTGTGTTTTTACTTATAGACAGACTTCTTATAGGTAGATGAACACTTATAATTGATGCTACTTAAAAATTGCAGACATTTGAAATTGTGACAAATTGCAGCGCAACAGACGGCTTAGATTACGATATTTGTAATTTTAGTTGAGCAAAATTATATTTGAAGTGATATCTAACCACTTCGGGGTAGGATTAATGACTGCAAAATAAAACTTCGCCGCTTCAAAGTAAGAATAATAATTTGAAAATGAGATACAACAAAATAATTTATTTATAAAATATGTTATGAAACCGTTTAGGTGGCGAGCTGGTAAAATCAATCGTTTAGGTGGCGAGCTGGCAGAATCGTTAGCAGGCGGGACCAAAGGGTTAATGTCATTTCAGCTGTCATTACGTTCTGAGTTTAAATTTCGGCGAGATCGACTTTGTCTTTTATTCTTTCAGGGTCGATAAAATAAGTACCAGTTCAGCACCGAGGCCGATGTAATCGACTTATTCCACCGTCGAAGCTGCTCACCTGGTGCCAAAATTTGAAGCCAATACAATAATCCCAGGCCATATCGCGGTTTACCTATCACGGTTTATTATTTAAGCTTTCCTCGATTTCTCTGTGGTATTGTTTTGCATTTATAACAAAATAAATATATACAAATTATAAAAAGAAAAAATACAGTACAGTACTGTTTCAGCTTCGCGGATTTTCACCTACCGCAGGGGCTTTTGGAACGTAACACCCGCGATAGTGGAGGGATTACTGTATGGCATAAGACATTTATCGTTTTTTGTTATATCTGCAGTAAGAAGATGTTCTGGTTAGTTTTAGGCCATCATCAGCTAAAATGAATAAGTTTTAAGTCATCGCGAGCTAAAAAGAGCACTTCATGTAACCGTATTGTTTGTATTTGAGGGGTAAGTATGGAAAAGCATGAAATGTAATCCTTTCTTTAACTCTTGTGGGCTGGGGGGAGGGGTCCCTTGAGATCCCAGAAAATTTTGAAAGTTATGTAACTTTTACATTTTTTATTTAAATGATTTTATATCTCATGACGTTTATCGTCAATAGTTTATGTATGCACATACAGATTTTGAGTTTAAAATTTCCAGTCATATGAATGCTATAGCATAAAATATGGTCATAGGGATTCCCATTGACCTTCTGTGAAACTAGTTTTTTCAGTTCTTTTATCAGATATTCTGATGGATTATAAATCAATTTTGTTCGTATTTATTCTGATATGAATCGATATACCATATAATTTTGTTTTATTTTATACTTAGTGCTATATGTAGAGTTTATAACACTATACGAATGTCAGTTTCTTTCAATAAAGGTTTTTTTCAGTGAATAAATTATATTTCAATTCCCCTCCTTTCATTCATATCCTTCATGGACAGTGCAGAAATGCGCAAAAATAAAAGGGGGTCCTTCGGGACCCCAATGGCCTTTTGTGTAAATCCAACCCCGTCGGCCCACGAAAGTTTAATGCTAAAAATTTCCTTTGGTGTACTCAATTACCTACTTGAGTAGATAAAAGGTAGGTGCTCTTTGCAGCTTCTTTCTTGCCCAGCAAAACCACACATTAAAACACGTAGTGTCAAGTTGGCCTAGAAATATGGATTACTTAACAAGCGCAGCTCACCAGATAGAGATGCGATCGCCGTCTAAATGGAGTGTACACTTTTTCCCTATTTGAAGATTTGCGTCCTACTAACCAGTTGGTCCATGCTTCCAACATATCTATGCAGCTTGGTACATCGTGGCAGAAAATATGCAGCCATGTACTGAAGTTGCAATTAGAACGAGGCTGTGCATATATGACTGCCGTTTGTGAAATACAATTTTCCAGCAGCTCAACTCCTTCAGGAATCTGGTTGAAGCGAAGCCCGAGATGAGGCGATAAGCATCTAGAATCGTATCACTTTACAAGCCTGAAGTTTGTGATCTTCACATTAAACTAATATAGTAAGCATAGACAGGGACCTGATTAATGAAATCTGAAAAGGTCGTTTCCACCGTAGAAAGCCAGTCAGTAGATTAGTAATTGACTTTTTGGAGAGTTGACGAGAGCAGCCGACAGCAACTGGTGGGGAATCACTGTGATGCGTACTTTTAGAGCAGGGGTGGGAAAACTTTTTAGTGTGGCGGGAAAAATCCCCCTCCCCCAAATGGTTCGCAAGGGGATCAGAAGTTCTAACTCTTATATCTGTATAAATCTTGTATATATCTATATATAATTCGATATACATTAATAAAGATAAGTTTAACACATTAAATTAACGCGTAACATCTTTATTAACGCCGCTACTGTATTTAGGATGTTTATATTTCTTATGAGGTAGTCTATATTTTTCAGCTAGAGTGTAGTTGGGTCTCAAGTGGGTGGTACAAACTTAGCAATATGTTTTATAGTGAAAACTAAATTTGCATTCAAATGGCAAATACCGGACGATTTTCTTTTCTAGTCTAACCGTTTTAAGTCGTAGTGGAAACGCGATCTATGTCTCAAATAATCATACGAATATTGGATAAATTTTAAAATTAAAAAAATTACTATATTTTGTACATACGAGTATATCAGCATGTAGTCAATAAAATGGGTTAAGAGTAATTTCTACAAGCATTAAAGGTGACTATTAACGTCGACTAGGATGAACTGGGATGTCTCTTCTGGGGGACTTTTTGTCTGTAACTATGGGCACCTTCTCTAAATCTCTGGCTTTGTTGCTGGAGAAGCAATTTGCCCATGTTTCCATACGGTGGGTTTGAACCCGGAACTACGTGGTTGGGAAGCAAGCTTCTTGTCACACAACCAAACCTGTTTCATTTTTTAGCAGAATATAAATTTTTGTGCTTTCTTATGAATAAAACACTGCAAGTGTGAGTTATGAACCGTCAGAACTGATCATCGCGATATTGAATGAGAAAACCTTGAGTGACATCCCGAAAAATAATGATTTGCACAATGTACGCTTTACGCGTGTGTGTGTCTGTCTATCTGTGCGTGTGTTAATCTACGTGCCGCAAACGAAACCCTTTTAGTGTCGTAGTCGACGTTATATCATTGGTGAAAGGAAAAAAAAACTACAACAAAAAACAAAGAAAAAGTTGGGAGAAAATGTATCGTACAAAAATGGCTGCGAAGATAAATCGTCATCTTCAAACAGCTTTTTCAACAAACAAATCTCTGCAACACACACGCATGCAAACACACACACACACACACACACACACACACACACACACACACACACACACACACACACACGAAGTAGGCCGAAGACGATAAGGGAAATTCTTTTTGAAGAAACGTTGATATATGCGTTGTGGTCTTCTAGCGTCAGTCTCCTAAACCAAGTCGATCAATAAACTTGTTAATTTCGCCCACAAATAGTTTGAGACTAAAGAAAAGGTTTATTAGGTGTAGAGTTAAGTATTAGGAGATCAGTCCTAACTAAAAACTTCCCTTCTGTTTACTGTATGGAATTATCTGGTCACACACACACACACACACACACACACACACACAAGCACGTGGATTAGTGGTTAGGGTGTTGGACTCATGATCGCAAGATTGTGGTTTCGATTCTTGGACCGGGCGATGCGTTGTGTTCTTGAGCAAAACACTTCATTTCACGTTGCTCCAATGTACTCAGCTGGCAAACGGGAGTAATCATGCAACGGACCAGCATCCCGACCAGGTGGGGAATATATACGCCATTGAAACCGAGAAATCGGCCACCATGAGCCTGGCATGGCTCCAGAAGGAAATAACTGATGCTGGTGTGTTTACGTCCCCGTGAACTAGCGGTTCGGCATTAGAACCAATAGAATAAGTACTAGGCTTATAAAAAATAAGTCCTGGTGTCGATTTGCTCGACTAAAGGTGGTGCTCCAGCATGGCCGCAGTCAAATGACTAAAACAAGTAAAAGAGTAAAACAGTAAAGAGTAAGAGGAAAACTACTTATTAAGCATCGAATGGCTTTAGGGAAAGGTCCACCAGACTAAAACTGTAAGTAGAGGGGTCTATATTTAAAAATGTTTGCGAGCCGCTGATTTAGATGCTCTCTGAAAGGGATTGGTGATGCGTATGAGATGACCTGAACTGGTTACTATGACAGAAATTTCAGGACTTATTCTTTGGAAGCCTAGTACTTATTCTATCGGTCTCTTTTGCCGAAATTCCTATTTTGTTTTACATGCATTTACTTTTGTAGGTTGAACCCTGTAAAACATTAGAGAAATGAAACAAGCTGTTCCTTTCAATAAACAGATCTAAACTAGTATTCTTTCATGGACCCTTGATACATTTCTGTAGACCCCTAATTTAATATCTTGCTAGTCTGGATCTCCACAAATCGTATATAGATCCCAAGGGTCGTATGGACTTCGATTGAGAACTATTGTTCCAGAAAACTGATTTAGAGAACAAAGGTGATATGCTTTCTAATTTTCTCCTTGAACATTACAATGGAGATTATTATGAAAATAAGTCGCCTGTCCAACACTGGAAACCAGTAAGAAGGTTACAAATAAAGTCCCCATAGTTTCTATCCTTTTAGCTTCATACTCAAAATTGTCGGAGAAAAGGATATGGAACCATCTGCATCGAAATCTGACGTGACTCATAATTCATTTACTTCTTTTGATTGTCTTTACTCGGGTAAAAGAACTTGAAATTTAAATGTTGGATGCTTGCACGAAGAACAACAGAGAAAACTAGGTACTTCAGCGATAGAGTCTCTGTGCGGACGTTAATATATTTAATGTATCCTTCCTTTTGAAGACCAAGAGGTATGTGATTTAAAATGTATTTGGTTGCCATTTCTTGTAGATCAAACCACCGTCTTTGTGTCTCTTGTAAACTCCGTATATTTTGGCTTTTATGATCATTTGAGATTAATTTCGTTTCGTTATCATTAAAATTATGTTATGTTGGCAAATGATGTGCTGTTTGCTGCAAAAGAGAATCGCGTTCCTGATCTTATCCGATATTGCTCATATAAAGCTTATATCTTTTGATAAAGCTTATATCTTTTGATAAAGCTTATATCTTATCCGATATTGCTCATATAGAGCTTATATAATTTTACACGATCTTTTGATCGCCAGATCAATGCTGAGCGTGATTCTCAGTGTTTTTGTGATAAAACGATTTCTATCGACTTATGGTGTCCATGATATTCGAACGGTTGTTATCTGTGAGACGTATATAGTTGATCGAACGTTGTTGCTTTGTAATGATGCAAGAACAATCCATTAAGCATTTCTCTTTCAGGCACCAGAACTTCATACTTTGGTAAATGGAAGCAGTTGTTTTAAGTTTTGCCTGTTACGCAATACTTTTCCTTTGATTTCTGATAACATTTTCTCTTCTATAGATGTATGGCTCCCGTTGTGTCATCCTCTCTTTTCATGTATAATGCACTACAATATACAATGTCTTTCAGTTGAAAAATTTGATCAAGTGGATTTAGGGCCAAAGACGTTCCAACCATGACCATCACACCTTTTTCCTTAGTCTTAATGAATATATGCATATTGTTGAACGAATAGTAGAATTTGAGCGTGTTCTGGAAATGTTTTATGAATAAAGAAGACATTTTCATGCAAAATGGGTTTTGGAAAATGTAATTTTTTGCTGCTGTTCAATGCTGAAGATTTTCCCTGTAGTCATTGAACGATTAGGGCTCCTTGATAATTCCTCGTAGCTCAGTTAAAGGTCGTTTCATCTGCTGATGTAATTGGATGCATGCCTGATAGAGCTGGGAAGAGAGTTCGATTTCATGAGTGTTGTCGTTATTGCGTAACCCCCAAGTCAACTCTGAACGGAAAGTTCTGAGATGAAATAAAATATTGTAAAATATATTCAAACTTCGATGATTCCATGTCTTTTACAAGCAGAATATTCTAAGAAACATCACATTAGATCACGTAACTTGTCTTCGCAAAGATAGTAGGATGTTGTAAGGGGACAATTGGTTGCTATTTTTAGCAAATTAAGTGACCACGTAAGGTCCCTACGTATGTCTTTTATCTTTCATCTGTTATTTGTTTCAGCCATGAGACTGCAGCCTTGCTGGGGCACCGCATTGAAGAATTTTAGTCAAACGAATAGATCCCAGTACGTTTTTGCTTGCGATCGGTACTTATTCTATTGGTCTCTTTAACAGAACTGCTAAGTGATGGGGACGTAAACACACCAACATCGGTTGTCAGCCGGTGAGGGACAAACACTGACATAAACATATGATACACACACACATACACACGACGGGCTTCTTTCAGTTTCCGTCTGCCAAATCCATTCACAAGGCCCGAGGCTATATTAGAAGACACTTGTCCGAGGTGTCACGCAGCAGACATGAACCTGAAACCATGTGGTTGGGAAGCAAGCTTCTTACCACACAGCCATAACTGTGTATAGGATAATTTCTAATTTAGTTTTCTGAAAGTTTCCTATGATGTCAAATTGCTGCTTTTGTTTAACATCCGGGTTATACTTAATTGAGGAAACATGAGATGAAAAGCGTTCCAGCAATTCGAACCCCACCCTCATGAAAATTACGTCGATTGCGACGATACCCAATGTACCGGGTGAGATTTGAGGGTGGTGTGGCTATTTTTTCCAATAGATTAAACGATCATGTGGAAGCTCTGTCGTTTGCACGATAATTCTTTTGTCGGTTGCATTCAATGCCATGGTTGTGCTACAGTGTATGCGCTTGGCTTAGGGATTAGGGTTAGGGTTAGGGTTAGGGTTAGGGTTAGGGATTAGGGTACCCAGTTCACGATCGTATGGACATGATTTCAATACCTATCGACGCGTTGTGTCCTTGAGCAGTACACTTATTTCACTTTGCACCAGTCCATTCGGCTGGCAAAAATGAGTTTTACCTGTAATTCAAAGTGTCAGCCTTGTCTAATTCTTCGTCACGCTGAATCTCTCAGAGAACTAAATTAAGGGTACTCGCGTCTGCGGAGTACTCAACCACTTGCACGTTAATTTCACGAGCAGACTGTTCCGTTGATCCGATCAACTGGAGCCTTCGTCGTCGTAAGCGACGGAGTACCAGTTTAAGTAATGGCTTCGTTTTTCCTTATCAGGAAGATGTAGAAATGAGGATTCTCGACTGTTTTTATGTTGCTTCAAGAGCCAACCTCTTTCTCCGAGGGAATCAGGTCCATGTTCATTCGCTTTCTGTGAAATCAGACGCTTGTCGTACATATATCGGGCCAAACCTATCAATATTAACTGAAATGGGTTGCGACAGGATCGCAGAATATGTTAGAAACAGAGGTCAAATTCCCTGAAGTAGCATTCTGTCATCTTGAAAAAGGAAAGATATAGTGTATAAATATGGTCCCAGATATACTTCAAAATGGAATGTCTAAACAACAACAACAACAACAGCAGCAGGGACCAATGAAGAAAGCTTCCAATTAGTCACACGATCTGCTAGAAATAGCAGTTAAACTTAACTCGCGACTTGTATCCTACCATCTTAAAAGAACGAAGCATCGGGGAAAAAATGTGGACCGAGATATACAAAAACAAAAATGACAACTCCCTCACACAAAAACAAGACACAATCGATTCGTGCCTAGAATGCCTTTGATTATAAGACAAAACAGGTCGATAAATTAAGTACCAGTTGAGTACTGGGGTCGATGTGCCTATAATAGAAAGGATTATAAGACAAAACAATCAGGAAGGCGTGCAGTTAAACTACTACTACTACTACTACTACTACTACTACTACTACTACTACTACTACTACTACTACTACTACTGGGTCATTAAGAACAGACCTATTTATTCACAGGCTCCCTCATTTCGTAATGCTATTGTCTACATATGTCTTTCTATGCCAGCGTCAATAATTATAATATCGCATTTGCATGCAACATGGATTCCGTGTTAAACACATTAATCTCTCCGATGCAATAATATGTCAGACTGAAAAACGAAAACGAAAATAACCAAATAAATTAATGATATAATTTCCTAGTAATTACCGCATTCCTTACTACTACTACTACTACTACTACTACTACTACTACTACTACTACTACTACTACTACTACTACTACTACTACTACTCCGTAATACAATTTTGTGTGCCATTTAAATTTCGTTATTAACAGACCATGTTTGTAATTATAGATATGATTGATAAGCTGATCGGGGGAGAAGCAGCAGTAACAACAACAACAACGACGACGACGACGACGACGACGACGACGACGAAAGTGAATTGAACCTCAGCGTTCCGATAATAGACGAGAGCTTATATGCTGTCACTCGACTTGCTAACAAATACAATTAAATCTCTCTTGAAGCACACATTACAATCCTATAAAAATAGGAAGGACAGCATTTGAAAACGAAAATAAACAACGGAGCCACTAATATATGTAGCGATTGAGGGTGCTGTACAGCTCCAGTATTGCTAGAAATGAGAGTCAAAAACAACTCATAGCCCCAATAACGCACCGTCTTATTTACTGACAAGGGAGGTAAGCTTCCCAAGCACCGGGCATAACCAGATCACCAGTGATTTCACATTTACATTAATGCTCGTCAATGGCTCTTACTGGTGCCTTGGGTTAAACTCAACACGCTTTGTCAGCGTAGAAATCATACGTTGATTGCATAAATGGTAAAAGTGTAAATTATAATGAGTACGTGTATGTGTGTACGTATATGTGTGCAGATGCGGATTCTACGAACGAAGTATTACTTTTCCCATGCCTATTGGAGTAATTTCCCTTTATTGAATGTTTGTCTTAATAACTGATGAGATGCCGGAGCACACTTCAGCCCCGGCATCCGAAACTCTGAGTTTTATTATGACAACCAACATATCATATTTATAGATAAATTCCTCTATTTTACATAATATCAAGGTCTCATTCATTCTTTTGTTGTTATATTATTATTATTATTATTATTATTAATAGTTATAATAATAATAATAATAATGATAATATATATATATATATATATATATATATATATATATATATATATATACATATATACATATATATATATATATATATATATATATATATATATATATATATATATATATATATATATATATATATATATATATATAAATATATATATATATATATATGTATGTATATATATATATAAATTATATATATATATATATATATATATATATATATATATATATATATATATATAAATATATATACATATATACATATATACATATATATATATATATATATATATATATATATATATATATATATATATATATATATATATATATATATATATATATATACGACGTGCTTCTTTCAGTTTGCATCTACCAAATCCACTCACAAAGCTTTGGTCAGTCCGAGACTACAGTAGAAGACACTTGCCCAAGGTAACACACTGTGGGACTGAGCCTGGGATCATGGGGTTGGGAGGCAAGCTTGTTACCACTCAGCCACTCCTGAGCTTTTTTTTTTGTTACATGGACAGAATTTTTGTGGAACGTGTACTTTTCATTCAATTGATTCTAGTTACTGACCGGTATCAACTTCGGAGGGATGTAGAACAAAGGTACCTTCGTCCGGACTTGAAATCAGAACGTAAGGAACTAGAATAGAGTTTGACACAAGAGGATAACATTCGTCGAGAAGAGTAAACTTTATGTAATCGATGGCCGGGCTTGACCAGTTCGAAGAGGACCAGAATAATGACCTCAGAAAAATGAGAGGAACGTCAACACGGGTGTGATTTGAACTCATATTGCAAAGGTACGCAACTATATATTACTTCAGTGTTCTACTGATTTGGTTACCCACCACCCTTAAAACATGATTACGGTTATTTACAATATTTACAATTTACGGATATTTGTCCTCATCTTGTTTGTTGTTAACACAACGTTTCGGCTGATATACCCTCCAGCCTTCATCAGGTGTCTTGGGGAAATTTCGAACCTGGGTTCTCATTCCTAAGGTATTTTTCGATGTTATTATTATTATTATTATTATTATTATTATTATTATTATTATTATTATTATTATTATTATTATTCAGTAGTTTTATTTTTATAACGTGCTTTCACTTCACTACCGAGCGCAGCTCTGTGTGCCTTGGGTATGTGCTGTGGTTTGCTGTGATGCTATTATTATTATTATTATTATTATTATTATTATTATTATTATTATCATTATCATTATTATTATTATTATTATTATTCAGGTCACTGCCTGGAATCGACCTCGGAATCTTGGAGTTAGTAGCCCGGTATAGCTGATCATGTATGGAAAAATGGAGACCAGCTTCCCCTGTGGGATGTAGTTAAAATAATAGACAGATAACACCACTGGAAAATATGAAAACTAAGAGAGGCAGCACATATGCTAGGACACAACAACCTCCTAAGCAGACCGAGTGCAGATATGAGCAGCATATGGGAACCGGCATTAAGGAAGGATAGGAAAATATTAAATTTATAAGCCCTAAAATTCACTCCATAATTGCCCACAGGCATATGGCGTAGTGGGGCTACTAACCCCAAGATTCCGAGTTCGATGGAGGGTATATCAGCCGAAACGTTGTATTAAAAACAAACAAGATGAGGACAAATATCTGTCAAATGTAAATAATGTAAATAATGTAAATACTTCCTCATCTCTTAAATATACAACTGTCTGATTACGGTTTTGATTTATAATACATTTGAAAGAAGAGGCATATTTAAATAACACACATCGGTCTCAATGCTTGTCACAAAATCAGCAATTTTGGGGAGGGTCGAATGGATTACCTCACCCCACCAGTGATCGACTGGTACTTTATTTCATCGACCCCCCCACCCAAAGCATGGAAGGCAAAGTCGACCTAGGCAGAATTTGAACGCCGTACAAGCAGATGAAATGCCACTAAGCATTTTGTACGGTTTGCTAACAGCTGTGCCAGTTCGCCGCCTTACATTTACAAATCACATATTGAAGTCACTTCTAGATTATATATATATATATATATATTGAATATGTGTATTTTCCGCCTTGAGTTGACCAACTATATTGTCTTGTTTCACAACATCATCACTAGATTCCTCAATCTATATTTTCTATTTCCTTTTTAAATGTTTGCATAACTCGTAGACGTTGCAACTTGGCAGAATCTTTAGAGCGTCAGAGAAAATTTCTTGTGTTATTTTTTCTGATTTTTTGAGCTCTGAGTTCAAATCTTGCTGAGACCAGCTTTGCTATTCATCTTTTTGGAGTTGATAAGGCGTCACTCTAAAACTGACATTGATTATTCTCAACACATTGCATCTGTAATTTAAAGTTCCAACCTTTTCGCATTGTGTTACATAGTTTCGGCCCGAGAATTACCCTAAGGGAAGCGTGGCTGCGGAATATTCAGCCAGTTACACGTTCATTTCATGAGAACTCTATCAAGCAACTGAAAGCTCATCTCCGAGACCGACAGAGAACCCACCATTCTAATTTACTAATCTAGTTCTAATATATTGCTTTGCTATATATAATATAAATCTCATGATTTTCTTTGATGACATTTTAAAACAAATGTACAATATTAAACCATGTAAAGAAACACAACTTGTACCTCTACAGTGTACATTTCGGAAATTCTTCTGATTGGTGATGTATATTTGCTTGTACAGTGTTGAACCAACCCCCTATAAACTAAGACGAAACTCTTATAAACTAAGACGAACAAATCTAATACCTGTGGGTAGCGCCCTCTGTAATTCTTTAAAAATATTTCTAAAAAATGCTATATACAAATCTAACGTAGCGGTTATCATCCAGGCTTTATATACCTCTTGGCAATCTGTATAAGATTTTGTTGTTAAAATTTATTGGCCATAGATTGGCTAAATTTCTATAAAACCCAAAATGAGTTGTCTTGTAAAATTCTGAATAATATATAATAAAAAATATCGATAGGTTTGTTTAGTCAAGGTATAACTGTGAGGGTCCATCTAATCAAAACAGGAATCAAAAAGGTTCATAGGTAAAGAACAACTGAAATCGTGGTACTCCGTCGGTTGCGACGGGGGTTCCAGTTGATCTGATCAACGGAACTGCCTGCTCGTGAAATTAACGTGGCTGAGCACTCCACAGACACGTGTACCCTTAATGTAGTTCTCGAGGAGATTCAGCGTGACACAGAGTGTGACAAATCTGGCCCTTTGAAATACAGGTACAAGAGAAACAGGAAAAAAGAGTGAGAGAAAGTTGTGGTGAAAGAGTACAGCAGGGTCTGCCACCACTCTCTGCCGGAGCCTCGTGGAACTTTAGGTGTTTTCGCTCAATAAACACTCACAACACCCAGTCTGGGAATCGAAACCTCGATCCTACGACCGCGAGTCTGCTTCCCTAACCACTGGGTCATTGCGCCTCCACACAGCTGGAATACAAATGTGCCGAATGGACGAGTCAGTTTGTGTATTTGATTGAAGACACTACCTATTATTTATATATCTATTGTTTTAGATATATGCACAAATGTCACACCCTAACCTATGAAGTTGTGAAGTTTTCACTGAACAACAAATTTTAAATTGGTTCCAAATTAGCTCAAAGATAAACTTATAAATTGAAAGAGCGGTACAGCGCATGCCCGGAGCTTCAGATAGTTTATCCATGAATTGAATATTGTCTATTTAATTTGATCAGTTAGGAAAATGAATAGGGGTTAATTAACGGTTTTATTTATCTAATATCTCGTAGTTAGCCTCAATAAATTTTTAGATATTAGGTCATCACCTTTACTGAGAGAAATAAGCGAACAAAGTGGATAATGAAATACTAACATACTAATGAAGAGTTACACAGTATGGGGAGATTATTACATGAAACGACTTGGTTATTTTCTCTTGGTCGTTATGATAGGACCTGGTAATGAGGTTAAGGGTAGATTTGGAAACAAAATAGATGTCAAAGTTAGTTGAATGTTAATTTAGATTCTTAATGACGTTGAAGAAATCAAACACTTCAAATTTTTAGCAATCCAAAGATAAACGGTTAGCAATTATTAGTTTAGCGCCACTAATGATTTATTGAAAATTGTTAGTATGAAATAGCAACGGTTATTAATTAATTAATGCTGAGAGCATTTATTTTCAGATACTTGACAGAGTTTGTTTCACAGACACCAACTTTAACATGTACATCTTTTTGTTTCTGAAACAGAAGAATGGTAGTTAACAAAATATACAGCATATTTATCATTAAAAGTCTACCGAAAATATGGTCAGAAAATATCGTCTAAGCTATAAATGTTAATCAAGAAAAATATCATTTTTTGAAATACCTTTCCGACAGATGTATACTAATCGTAGAGAAATGTTGGAAAGATTAAAAACATTATGGAAATAAAGAAAGCACGATCTGTTACTTGTAGTGATTCATTCAGTAATCAGTTAGTAAATATGGCTGACATGAATTTAGTTTTACGTATTGAACTTGCTTAACTGGTTATCGTTTATATTTATAAACTTTTACGAGTCTACGAATCGACACAGTCCGGAAAACCAGTTTAACGATTGATGGTTTTTATAGACATTACTTCCACCAACGTCAAACATTTTCTAATATTGCTATTCTGATATTTGGTCAGCCTTAAATATTTTAGAGAAGAAATTCATGTTAGGCAGTTCAGCAAAGTTTGCACAATTGACATCCGATGGGGTCAATATTCGGTAAGTGGGTGTCATGTCTGCTTAGATGCAGTCAATAATTCGATTCAGGAGTGTAAATCATTTCAGGTGTACTGGATTAACGAATATTTAAACAGCTGGATATTTTGAGCATCGTCCTAGGGTTTCTATACATATGGAGCCACACACGCGCACACAGCACCAAACACACAAACACACACACACACACACACACATATATATATATATATATATATATATATATATATATATATATATATATATATATATATATATATCTACACCCCACCATATATATATAGATACATACAGACATACATACATACATACATATCTATGCGTAAATAATGCAGCACATAGCAGCATTGAATAAAATATTCGTGTAAAGTCAAATTCAACGCTGCTTGGATGTATTCGGAGTTGCGAAGTCCTTTCACTGTGAAAATACACCCTGGAGATAATTCGCCATCTAGACGTGTGTAAAAATACGATTTTGGGCTGTGAGTGATATCATTTTGCATCGGTCCGCTCCCTCACTTTCGAGAGCCAAATCTGTCACTCCCAGCCCGATAAGAACTATATTTTCTTATTAAAATCGCATTTGGTACGTTTACTGATGGGCGTGAAACTTGGTCAAGCGAGAATTAAATAAATAATATCGCAGGAAGCAATGCCGAACAAAAAATGTTCGTAAAACCTTATATTTAATACATCCGAGTGTATTTAGAGAGTATCTATGTAATTCTAGCTTGACTAAACTTTATGTACATCCAGTAAACATATTAGATATATTCTATATTTATATATGCGCGTGTGTGTGTGTTTGTGCTTACACACATGTGGTTCTTGGGTTTTTTAAACCACTTAGAAAAAAGAAGATAAAGTGCCAAATCGGGTGTTAATATACTTTCATCCAACAATATACGATTTATGTTGACTGGACACATGCAAAAATCTGAATGAAATACTCTTACACACACGCGAACACAATATATATATAATATTGTAAATTGTTTGTCCGAAACAATTTACAGCAGTTTGTTACGCCATCGAATTATTCATAAAATAGCAGGAGTTACATCGAAACATTAGATATGTTTCAAAGTTTATTCTGTTGTTTAAAGTTATTTTAAATCAGTAAATATTAATAGTTATCGCCAAGCCAACATGGCTGTCCAAAAAATAGGACGAATGCTGCCGTTATAACGGACACAGGTTCGTGTGTTACATAGCTACCTAGAGTCGATGGCCTCTTGGAGCTAATCAACGGCAGCATTCGTCCTATTTTTCTGGACTGCCATGTTTGTTTGGCGATAAATATTAATATCCAGTACCGCTGCCGTAGTCTCCTTTAGAGAGACTTAGAAGTGTTAATATTTCTATTTTTAAATCAGTAAACTTTCGTGAAAAATGAAAATCCTTACATACGGTTTTTTTGCCAAATATTTTGGAAGTAAAATACGACTTCCTCTTTCAGTGTAGAGGAAATTTTTAGTTAAACGAAAGTTTTCCGACCAAAAAAAAAAAAATGGGTTAATACAATAATGCTACAACCTTAAATGTGAATGTAAAATTCGAGGAATGTTTGAAGTGTTGTACTATGAAGCGGGTTACGTGAGAACAATTAACATAGAATTATCATCTCCATAGATATATATCATGGAAGTGAATGAAAGGTGTCGTAGAAATACCCCATAGTATATGGCTTTACCAAGAGATTTATCAATTGTACTTAGTAAAGAAGCTTCAAGTATTTCAATTAGATAACACATACATCATATATATATATATATATATATATATATATATATATATATATATATATATATATATATATATATATATATATATATATATATATATATATATATATATATATATATATATATATATATATATATATATATATATATATATATATATATAAATATATATATAAATACATATATATATATAAATATATAGATATATAAATGCATACATATATATATATAAATACATACATATATATATATATATATATATGTAAAAGTAACATAAGTATATATATGTAAATATAAATATATATATAAGCATATGTGTGTGTGTATGTGTGAGTGTGTGTATGTGTATGTATATATGAATATATGCATGTATATAAATATATATATGTATGTTTACACATATATGTATATATGTATATATATGTATGTATATACACATATCTATATATATATATATGCATATTCATAAAATATTCATATTTTATCAGAATTCATAGATACGTAAGCAAAACGAAATAAAATAAATTTATAGAAAAATCTCACCTATGAACCGGTTTCTTATCTAAAAGTTCTCTGTGACAAGTCATCACCTGCAAAAGAATAAAAAACAATCTCATAAAAAAAGTCCTCTGAAAGTTCGTCTCTAAGATTGTAACAAGTTTCTCAAAAACGCGTGCACATAACAGATATACGATTGTTCTCATAAATTTCTTTCACTATATATGTGACAATATCACCAGTCACAGAACATCGTCTGTTTATTTTCCCGGTTGTTTCATGTACTTTCCTACACAGGAAGGGTTATAGATTGCTGCCTGTTTTTGTTTTGCAGGGATTTCGTTCGGCGGCTTTTTTCAGAAGAAGAGAACTTTCTATAGGACTTGTCTGAACCTGCCAAACTGTTCGACATTCACAGCCTTTACTAAACTCAATTAATATATATATATATAAATAAATATATATATATATATATATATATTAATAGTTATCGCCAAGCCAACATGGCAGTCCCAAAATTAGGACGAAAGCTGCCGTGAATTAGCTCCAAGAAGCCATCGCCTCTAGCTAGCTATATGACACACGAAACCTGTGTCCTTTATAACCTTCGAACAGGGGAGGTCAGTAGCTTCCCCTTGCTGGTTTGGCATCTGCAGACTAGACTAGTTTCAGGGTGTTGCCCCTTGTCAATGCAGAGCAGCCAAGCTCCAGCCAGGCGGCGCTACTGACTGTCTGTTCGAAGGTTATTTATCTAATTTCAGTGGAATCTATCCACTGGTTTTCAGAAATAGAGTTATTAATATTTCTAAGTCTCTCTAAAGGGGAAATGTGTCCTTACAAAAAAAAAAAAAAATCCCAAAGACACTTTATTTCACGTAGCTCTAGTCCCCCTCACCTAGCATAAATGAGTTATTCCTCTAATTTAAAGGTCCAGCCGAGTCATGTTCTTTGTCACACTGAACTACGTTAGATGAACGTGTGCTCAGTCACTTGCACGTTAATTTCACGAGCAGGCTGTTCTGTTGGTCGGAAAAACGGGAATCTTCGTCTCCGTAACCGCCGGAGTGCCAGAGATTTAATAATAACCCTTAAAGTCCTGGAAAAGGCTTCATAATTTTATGTGCCAAACGGGCAAAACCTCACAGAATATCTCCTTTACTTAAAGGTAATTTTTACATTTACTTTCACTTTAAATAATTATGATATCTATAGCAATTTTTAACCTCACACACAATAAAATTAACATCTCATTATCGAAAATTGCCGTAAAATATTCTCTTTCTTTGATGTTGGCCGTATACAAGTAAAGTTAATGAAACATTAATTCATGATATCCGTTGTTCTCTAAAGAAATATCAACTGATATCGTCTGCTGTTTACTGCCCAGGCAATATATCTACGATTATACAATCAAAAGTTTCCTTCGATGGTATGGTTTTATTTTGGTTGCTATTTCAAGCAGTTTCGAGGGACCATATAGAGACACCTTCATTGAACTACAATATTTTACGTTTACGTTCATTAAGGTGATAGGGTCTGATTTGAAACAGATTTGCCCTCCATTTTCGGTAGAAAACGTAACTGTGTTAACTCGAATGATAACAAAAAATAAACTCGGAACATCTGGGATTTTAGCTTCAATTCGGCCCCGATCCGGCAGACCCAGGAGAGAAAGCATTATAACAATGTCCATCACATCTCGTTTCGAGTGATATACTCAAATTTTATTTCTTATTCTTAAGGTGCAGTGCAAGTTATCGATTCACTGAGGATTGGAAATTAGAAAGTAACTAGAGAATATACTGAACGGCGCTCCACCGATTCTGTTATACGAAGTGCCACCTTACTACTAACGACTTCGAAAACTGCTACAAAGCAATACATTTTGTGGAGGGGAGCAAATGATTTGACCACGCATGGGGTCTCAATGGCCGACTGCGTCAGGATTTTAACTGAAATCTTACTTCATTTAATTTCTTTTTGGTTAGGGCTGGAAGAGGACCCTGAGTCCAAAAGCTTAGCAGATCCTATGAGCATGGTGAAACTGATGCCATTAGCGTTGCCCTCGGAGAGTTACAAATCAACATCTGTAAGAAAAACATGCGCCAAGGAAAGAATTCCGGAAAAGCCGATGTTTGGAAGAGGATAGACAGCCTCTGTGTAGTTATTAGAATGGTTTCTGGTAGGATATTCAATGTGGGTAACGAAATGACAACACGCTAGTGAGTGGAGAGGGTTGGGAACCGGAGTTGAGATATCAGAAGATGCACAATGTAGGGAGACACTACACCGATATGTTGGTAAAAATGGTAGAAAAGGCAGTGAGAAAGAAAGAGGGTGGCTGAAAGAGAGAGTGTGTTTGTGAGAGAGAGAGAGAATGAGTTTGTGTGAAAGAGAGAGAGAAAGAGAGAGAGAGAGAGAGAAAGAGAGAGAAAGAAAGAGAAAGGGAAATAGAGGGAGAGAGGAGAGGATGGAAATACAACATGTCAGTAGGCCATTATGAAAGTTTTTACGTGATTCTCATATTATTCAACCGATAAAGCGCTGGGATTTGCACTTACATAGCATGGACTCCTGAGCACATTTTATGAAAATGAGACTACAATCAAACATAAAAAACCCCCCAAAATAGTTAAAATATCTTCTTAGTATATAATGGTGGCAAGTTTTACATCAACTGAAAAGTCATTACTTGAACTATTAGCCCTCTTGCATTTTGTGGGGTATCGGAGCGTTTGAGTGACATTAGACCCCAACAAACGCCCATGAATTAAATGCATCTATCTGGGCCACGATCGTGGCCTGTCGACCTGTGTCTGACGGCCACGATCGTGGCTCGTCGCGTTTTATGTGTTAATCAAGAAATAATCCTTTCTACTGGAGGCACAAGGCCTCAAATTTGTGGGGAGGAGATCAGTCGATTACATCGACCCCAGTCTTTCTCTGGTTCTTACTTAATCGACCCCGAATGGATGAAAGGGAAAGTCGACCTTGGCGGAATTTAAACTCAGAACGTAAAGACAGACAAAATATCGCAAAGCACTTTTCCCGGCGTGCTAACGACTCTGCCAGCTCACCGCCTTATTTCATCTCGAAATAATAACATAAATACTAACGTTATGAAATTCTTTCCTCATATTACTGGTACTCCGTCGGTTATGACAACAAGACTTCCAGCTAATCCGATCAACGGAATAGTCAGTCTGCTCGTGAAATTAACGGGCAAGTGGCTGGTCAATCCACAGACGTGCGTACCCTTAACATAGTTTTCAGGGTGATTCAACATGATACAGAGTCTGATGAGGCTGGCCCTTCAAAATACAGGTACAATTCATTTTTGCCAGCTTAGTGGACTGGGGTAATGTGAAATAAAGCGTCTTGCTGAGAGACACAACGGGCCGCATGGAATCGAACTCATGTCTCTACGAACGTGAGCCTGCTCACCTCATATGAAAACCTGCTATAAACCTTACCACATTTTTCTCTGCTGTAGGGAGTGTGGCGCTCAGTCATTTCCTATCAGTTTTGGTTGCCCCTTGGAAAGGAAACTGACTTCTGACATTGCTAATAACACCAACAACAATGATAATAATGGTTTCAAATTTTGCCACAAGGGCATTCATTTTGGGAGAGGAGTTGAGTCGATGTAATCGACCCAGTATTTCACTGGTACTTAATTTTTCGACCCCGAAAGGATGAAAGGCAAAGTGGACCTCGGCGGAATTTGAACTCAGAACGTAGCGACGAGCGAAATACCGCTAAGCATTTCGTCCATCGCTCTAACGATTCTGCCAGCTCACCACCTTATAATAATAATGATAATAATAATAATAATAATAATAATAATAATAATAATAATAATAATAATAATAATAATAATCCTTTCTACTATAGGCACAAGCCCTGAAATTTGGATGAAAGGCAAAGTCAACCTAATAATAACAATGATAATAATAATTAATTCGTTTTATTGGCCACAAGGGCTAATATCAATCAAAAACATGTAAAGACAAGACAAGACGAAGGTTACAAAAGGTTTTGTCCGAAAAAGTAGAAAAACGTTCGTGTAAACAGAGGAAGAAGACGAATAATGGATTCACATTTTAGCACAAGAGTAGCGATGACGGGAGAGGGGTAAGTCGATTACATGGGTCCCAGTG
The DNA here is from genome assembly GCF_046866305.1 of Octopus bimaculoides. Taxonomy (NCBI): domain Eukaryota; kingdom Metazoa; phylum Mollusca; class Cephalopoda; order Octopoda; family Octopodidae; genus Octopus; species Octopus bimaculoides. Next base: position 125,197,392 of record NC_142932.1, on the reverse strand, counting down.
TTCAACTGGTACTTACTTTTCTCGACCTCAAAAGGATAAACGGCAGAGCTCGATGTCGGGGAATTTGAACTCCGAAAGTAAAAAGCCGGAAGATATTCTGCTAAGCATTTTCTCCGGCGTGCTAACCGTTCTGCCAACTTACCGCCTTTAGGCCATTCATAATAATAATCCTATGCTTGGTCCGATAAATATTTGTGGAAATACAAAAACATAAAAGAATCTGTTCTATATCTCGCTAAGTATCCAATTCGAAAGGCTTACTGTTAAAAGGTCTGTGGTACTTTAGCAGACAGACAGACAAACAGGAAAACCATCAAATAACCCGTAATTAACTTAAGATTATTTTCCATGACAACAATGACAATAGTGTGTGTGTGTCGTTATACATCTGTGTTTAAGGTGGTGTTTTGCGCAACAAAACTGGGGTAAGAGTGAACTCAAAGAAATTAATACGGGAAATACTATATATATAAGTTTATGAATAGAAAAAAATGACCATCCTGAAATATAACAATACTATACGTATGTATACCTCCCACACATACGTACACACATAGAGGTGTGGCTGTCTGCTATGGAGTCTGCTTTCCAACTACATGGTTCAAAGGTTCAATCCCTCTGCGTGGCACTTTGGGCAAGTGTCTTCTAATATAGCCTCGCGCTGACCAAAGCCTTGTTAGTGGATTTGGTAGATGGAATGGAACCCGAAAGATTGAAGCATAGATATCAATTCATTTCGGCCGTTTCTAATGACTCCTTTAATTGATTAGTGAGTACATCATATCATTGTAAAGAAACCGTTTTCGTCAGACGAATTGATGAGCTTCAAAAACGAAGGACATCCAAAATGATTTAACATTTGTCAAGCGAAGGTGGGGGGGACAAATTCACACACACACACACACACACACACACACACACACACACACACACACACACACACACACACACACACACACACACACACGCTACGGGTTTCTTTCAGTTTCCATCTACCAAATCCACTCACAAGGCTTTGGTCAGCCCGAGGCTATAGTAGAAGACACTTGCCCAAGGTGCCACTCAGTGGGACTGAACCCGGAAACATATGGTTGGGAAGCAAACTTCTTACCACGCATCCACACCTGGTGGTTATATGCAATATAAATCCCAAAACGAAGAATTCAATTGTCACTAATAGTGGCTGAGGGTGCAGGGTAGTACCTACAGTGCTAGAAATAAGAGTCAAAGACCCTTATAGTCATAAAATGCTCATTGTCTATGTACGTACAGGCGTGATAACATATATATATGTGTGTGTGTGTGTGTGTCTGTATGTATGTGTGGCCTACCACCGCTTGACTGGTGTGATTACGTCCTAGTATCTTAGCGGTTCGGCTAAAGAGACCGATTGAATAAGCGCCAAGCTTTATAACAATATACAGTAATCCCTCGACTATCGCGGGTGTTACGTTCCACCCCCACCCCCCGCAATAGGTGAAAATCTGTGAAGTAGAAACAGTACTTATATATTTTTAAAATTATTTTTTATAATTTGTAATATTTTATTATAAATGCAAAAGAACACCACGGAGGAATCGACGTATGCTTAAATAATGAACCGCGATAGGTGAACCGTGATAGGTGAACCGAGATATGGTGATGGATTACTGCAAGTACTGGGAGCGATTCGTTCGACTAAAAATTCTTCAAGGCTATGCTCTAGCATGGCCACAGTCTAATGACTGAAACAAGTAAAAAGAACAAAAGAATGAACTGTAAGAAACAATTTTTTTTTACAATTTGTTGGATACCATTTTTTTTTCGTAGAGTTGGATGTTGAGCTTTTCTGGTGATATTGCCTATCGACAGAAGAGTATGATGACCCGTTAAAAGAATTGCTCAATCATAATTGCTGTGTTATGCGATGTGGTTAGGAGCTGGTGTCTTTTGCAGATGACAGGTCCTCAGCGAATGTTGTCCAATTTGCGTCAAATTTTTATGTAATGCATGCCGTTCAT
>NC_142932.1:125180392-125190392 GCF_046866305.1 Octopus bimaculoides | reverse complement strand
GGCTGGCTCAGGCAGCAAGTGCTGATCGGATGTTTAGTCCCGTTCGCAACTGAGTGTACTGGGGCTACGTGAAATGAGGTTGGGCTCAAGAGCGCAACGAACCGCCTTAACAACTGATGCTGGTGTTTACGTCCGCGTAAATAAGCGGTTCGGCAAAGATACTGATGGAATTAGTGCAAGACTTTAAAAGAATAAGTACTGGAGACGATTCATTCGATTAAAAAATTTTCAAGGCAGTGCTCCAGCATGGTCGTAGTTAAATGACTGAAACAAATAGAAGGTTAAAGGTACAAGATACGTGCAGTGGTGAGTATTTTCACAAGTTCTTAAAGCACTCTTATGGTACTTTAGTAACGAGTAGCAAACATCACCTCCTCCTCTCACTATCCGTCTCCGTTCGTTATCTATAATTTCTCCACAGTAGATGAACCATCACTGTATGATTTGGATCATAAGTATGCTGAATGTATATCAGCAGGGGAAGATTATCTCTTTTCTCCACAGTTAGAAGAAGAAGAAAAAGAAATGAGTTCAGCTTATTTGATTTCAAGTCTCATGTTATGTCATGCTGACGAGTTAAAAAAAGGATGAAATAGTACTATTCACGACTACCAGTGAGATGACCATTTTATCTCATGGAAATAATGAGGAAAAATAGAAAAAAATATATAGAAATATATAGAAATAAATGTATATTCTTTATTATTTGATATTAATTCCTCAGCAAATACTTAAAAGTAGAAAAGATTTTTTTCCCTTAAGGAACTGTCTGCAGTGCAACGACGTATTTGTAAGACTCTGGTTGTATTTCTAATATTATCCACAGAAACTGGTGAAAATATGCCATGACAAAATAGAATTAAACTATACCGATCTGAAATCATTTCAACTGATAATACAACATGAAAATACCGCTAGAAATTCCATTTTTGCACCCGAAAAGGACGTGCAAAGACGGACTTGTGCTTTTGTTCGTAGAGAAAACATTAATTGTATCTACGTGAAGAGCTTTTACGCAAAGCAAATCTACACTGGAATCAATTTTTGGCATTTCATTATTAAGTTTTATTTTTGGTTATGATTAAATTTCTTCCTGTCTGTCTCTCCTCCTCCTCTACCTACTTACTTACTTACCTATCTATCTATCTATCTATCTATCTATCTGTCTGTCTGTCTGTCTGTCTGTCTGTCTGTCTGTCTGTCTGTCTGTCTGTCTGTCTGTCTGTCTATCTATCTATCTATCTATCTATCTATCTATCTATCAATATCTTTAATTCTTATCTTTCACTTCACTTCTCAATCACACTCATTTCAAAGTCATTTTCCATTTTATCACCTCATTATGCAGTGCCAATTAGAGCCAGTACTTTTTTTTATTATTTCACAGCATATATATTTTAACTGTGGTACTTAAAACGGAAACCGACGAATTTTACTTCAGTTCTAAGTTATAATCGGACATAGTAAACCGTTTACTGCAAAGTATTAACGTACAACACATAAGTTGGCTAGACAAGCACTTTAACAACTCAACGTCTCAGAAGTGTTTGTACTGAAGAAAGTCTATTTGAAGAATTTATTTTTGACGCTTCCAGCAGAATTCTTTTTCGGAGAAATGTGATGGGACACACTTCCAAAGCACTTCTCTATCTTGTTTCCCGAAGATGTGCCCCGGGCAAACTCATTAATCCTCACGGCAGACGAATTTCTCTCATTTTATGAATTTTATTAACTTCCTATATTTTTGGCGATGTGTTTCCTTAAGATTCTGAAGTTTTATTTCTTTATCGTTTATTTAGGATTATTTTTACGATAAAGCGGTTTGGGATGGGATTTGGGGGGCAATGATTAAGAACAGAAATAACATTTTCAAATGGATAAAAATAACATCGTGTTTTGTTCTTTCTTAACTTTATCTCATTACTTGAGGGCACTTAAAAACTACAGTGACAAAATATATGTTGTGTAAGGGGAAAATGTTTTAATTAATGGCTGTTGCTATAATTTAATAATAACTGATGGGATAATGCTGTCCAGATGGTGGTGTCGGCGTCAGCAGCGTCGGGGTGGTGGTGGTGGTTATTACAGTGTTGAGAGATGGTCATAGTGTTATATGGAAATGTAATAAGGAAATATAACAAGCAAAGGAAATATGAATATTTGAAAAGTTGAGGTTAGAAACGAGATCAAAGTTCAACCAACGAAATAATGTGGAACAGAAGTGTATTATAAATGGTGAGAAAAAAAATGATGTTGAAAATATAAAAACTGCAACAGAGGGAGATTACGTGACGTAGGAGGGTATAGAGGGAAGACAAATGGAAATACTAGCTTTCTCTCTTTCTCTCCGTCTCTCTTTATATATATGTATGTATGTATATATGTCTGCGTGTGTGAATATATATGTATGTATTTAAGTGTGTGTGTGTGTGTAGATAGAGTGATAGGTAGACAGGCAGTCAGACAGATAGCGATAGACAGATATAATGAAATGACTAGCCACGGAGTTGTTTTTCGTGATTGAACTCTCCCTTTCTGTCCCGCTATCGGAATGTGGAAAGAGAAAGCAGTGACTGTGCTGTTGCATGTGAAAGAAAGAGAGAGTATTGATAAATAGAGAAGTGGAGCAGTGAGACGGTCGAATGGTGATAAAAATACCCAGCAACCAATAAGGTAGACATATTGTAAGGCGAACAAGATATCAAGTGAAGTGGAACAAATTGTGAGAGAAAGCCTGCGTAAAAGAAGAGTTGGAAAGAATATGGGTGGAACCATATAGCAGAGGAGGGCGGAATTAAAGAAGTAACATGATAAAATTGCTGAAGTTTTTATACTAAGTGAATTTGAGAGCAAGATAGATAAATGGATAGAGAGATAGATGCAAAGATACATACATTGATAGATAATTAGCCAGTCAGCCAGCCAGCCAGCCAGCCAGCCAGCCAGCCAGCCAGCCAGCCAGCCAGACAGACAGACAGACAGACAGACAGACAGACAGACAGATAGATAGGGTGAAAGGTGACCCCCTTCGGACATGAATGACTATGGGATTGCATCTAGAAAGTTACCCCACGAGGCACAAGTCCGGGCAAGGTTGTTTATGGAAGACCAGCAGTCGCCTATGCATACCAGCTTCCCCTCTCCATGCCACCAATGTTATCCAAAGGAAAGGCAAAGGGGCCGATACAGCTTGGCACCAGTGACGTCACAACACATTCTAATACTGAGTGAATTCGAGCAACGTGAAATAAAGTGTCTTGCTCAAGAATACAGCACGCAACCTGGTCCAGGAATCTAGCTCACAACCTCACAATCGTAAGCTCGACGCTCTAACCACTAAGCCACGCGCCTTCACATGATAGATAGATAGATAGATAGATAGAGAGGGATTAGACAGAAATTAATGAGTGTATGTTATATTTAGTGTGAGGAAGAAGGCAGCGAGCTGGCAGAGTGGTTAGCACGCCGGGCGAAATGCTGAGCAGTATTTCGTCTGCCGCTACATTTTGAGTTCAAATTTCGTCGAGGTCGACTTTGCCTTTCATCTTTTCGGAGTCGATAAATTAAGTACTAGTTACGCACTGAGTTGGGGTGAGGGTGAGTGTGGGGGGAGGGGTCGATGTAATCGGCTTAATCCCTTCCTCCCAAATGTTTCGAGTGGAACGGGAGCTTCAAAAGTGGAAGAACGTCCCTGGAAGACAACGAGCGATCTGGAAGACCTGCCATAGGTATCACCCCGGAAATATGGTATTGTGCATCGAGAATTCGTCCCTCAGGACCAAACCGTCGATCGAGAGTTCTACTGCGGCGCTTTGAAGCGTTCGAGGGAGGACTTTCGGCGAAAGCGTCCGGATCTGTGGAGCGCGAAGAACTAATTCTTGACAACGACAATGCACCCTGTCACCAAACTCTCCTCGCCAAATAAGACATAGTATTATTTCCGCACCCATCTTATTCATCAGATTTAACAGACGCGGACTTTCAACTCTTCGCCAAGATGAAAATGCAGCTCAAAGGCCACCGTTTAACAGCGTTGTCAAGATCTGGAGCGAATCCCTTAAAAGTCCTCGACTCACGGAAAACGACTTCCAGGTCGGATTCCAAAAGAAGCAGAAACGTTGGAATCGGTGTAGTGCTGCGGCGCAAGGTGACTATTCCGAAGAGGATGATGCTAAAACTCAGTCTAAACTAAGTTATTTTTTATTAACCATAACTCGTCCGGGAACCTTTCGATGCCACCTCGTAATGATGTTCTCACCATTATGTCTGCAAGAATGGCGCCGACTATACTCTGTAAAGGAAATCTAACAAATCAAAACATATTCTGAGACAGTTTTACTAATTTTCACGAATCATTTCCTTTCTTGACTCTCTTGTTGTTTCTAACTGATCTATTAATGTTCACTACATTTAATTGTATTGTCATCATCAGTTCGAATATGCTTGATGCATGTTCAAACTGGGGAACAAGCTACTCACTGCGTTTTGTCACGGAAAATATATCTCGTTTGTTGACAACTGGTGTGTATACAACTCAGGTGGAGGAGCAATGACCCAGTGGTTAGGGCAGCATTGTGAGTGTTTATTGAGCGAAAACTCCTAAAGCTCCACGAGGCTCCGGCAAAGGATGGTAGTGAACCCTGCTGTACTCTTTCACCACAACTTTCTCTCACTCTTTCTTCCCGCATCTGTTGTACCTGTATTTCAAAGGGCTAGCCTTGTCACACTCTGTGTCACGCTGAACCTCCCCGAGAAATATATTAAGGGCACACGTGTTTGTGGAGTGCTCAGCCACTTGCACGTTAATTTCACAAGCAGGCTGTTCCCTTGATCAGATCAACTGGAACCCTCGTCGTCGCAACCGACGGAGGGCCACGATACACCTCACAGTCTGGGTAGGTAACGCTGCGAGCTGATCTAGATGTATACACACCGTTTTTCAACGAACGGCATATGTTCGCTGTGACAAAACGTAGTGAGTAGCTTGTTCCCCAGTTCGAACGTACATCATGCATATTCGAACTGACAATAACATTGCAATTTTACTGACCACAGCTTAGCGCCCTCTCCCTAAGCTACATTTAATATCTAAATTCTTAATTGAATTGTTGTTAGTATCAACAAAGCGAAAGTTTATATTAAAGCTACAATAATGAAGAACCAGTTTTTCATCGTGTTTCCCACCCATAATATACATACTAACAACACGAATAACACGAAATACTTAAAATCTACTTGTTTCGATGTTAATGTCAAACAATTTTAGCACGTTAACTAATTGAGGTTTCCGGTGACCTCATTCTTCAGAACAATTTCTAATTCTGGTTTGACATCCACAGACTAGTTTCGACGCCTGCTGGATAAGGGGAAAATACCCCGAAACTAGTCTGTGGATGTCAATTCTGCAAGAAGAAGCTGCTGAATTTCTAATTCCTAATGCATCTGTGTATCATGGACTTATCATAAAACAAACATTCATTTCTAGTTCAACCTAAAAACGAAATAATCCATATTTTAAAATTGCACTTGTTTTAGTTATGGTCTACCCTGACAGACGGGACCTATAATAAAAGCCTTTCCAGCCATGACATTAAGGACTACTTTATGCTGTATGTTCAGTCTTTATATACGACAGTAGGATATGATTTAAAAAACAGCTCCTGCTAAATCTATCCTGTCAGGCCACCAGATTGGAGCCAATTCGTTCGCTCGCACCACACATGTTTCTCCTTCTAAGTGGACTGTGTGAGAATTAAGTGCCTTCTGAAGTATCTAAGTGGAATGTCGACACTGTATCTGGTACGTCCACACCACATTCACTTGATAAATTGCAGCTGTCTCTCTTTTTCTCTGTCTTCCTCGGTCTTCCTCTTCCTCTTTCACTTGATCTGGTTCTTTCTCTCACTTTTCCTATTGCCGGTTCACTTTCGTTATTGATCCTTCTTATTTAACTTCTTATTTTCTTAAATATTCTTCGCCTGCCGCATAATATTGAGATAAATCTGACATGACATTTAACCAAAGATAATCAATGAAGGGGGAAAAAATCGATCATCTTAAAAGACAAGGAAAAAACAAATAAACAAAAAACAATGAAAATGTTCTGAAAAACCCCTCGTAGAACTTGTCGTCAATAACCAAATTCCAGCCAATCCTGGAATTTAACTCATCGAACAAATATCGAATAGTACTGAATACCCTTGGAAGAACAGACTCTTATTCTGTTTAAGGTGAATGTCTCGGAATTTAGTAAAATTACAAAATAGAACGTTGGTTTCTTGTTGTTGTCTTTTGTTCTTCCAGTTTATTTGGTTTTTCTTTTCTTGTATTTCCAAAAGCTTCTCTCACTAACTTCCTCATACTATCCTGCTATGTTTTACTAGCAGATCTTAAAATACATGAATAGGACAATAATTTTTTTTGTTCTTATGTATGTGTGGGAGTAACTGTGTATATGCATGTTTTAGTGTAGTTTTCAGCTGTCGTTTCACTACTAACGACATGTCACGCTGACTTCCAGATATTGTAATGAAGACACAACTGTGCTGCATTTTTAAAATGGATTTAACACTTGTTCGATCAGTATTATAATTGCAATAAAGACACTCGCTGCTGTTGTTACTGCTGTTTAGCCATAGGCCAGTCAGTCATGATCAAAAGCGTTCCGACAGTGACTGTTGCGCCTTTATGTTTATTATAGGAATACAATACTATAAAATGTGCGATGTCCTCTTGTTCTTACTAAGAAATGATGTGATTTAAGGAAATTTGACTGCTATTTCTAACATGCAGGACAAATATGTAATGGCTTCCTCATCATCTTGTGCTTTGAGCGAATTGATGTGAGGAATAGTGTAACACTATTCTTTTCTACTCTAGGCATAATGTCCGAAGTTTTTCGGGAGGGATCCGGTCGATTAGATCGACCCAGTACGCAAATGATACTCAATTTATCGATCCCGAAAGGATGAAAGGCAAAGTCGACCTCAGCGGAATTTGAAATCAGAACGTAAAGAGAGACGAAAAACCGCTAAGCATCTCGCCCCTAAAAATAGCGCAACATTATTGACAGAGGAAAGAAGGCAACGGACCAAAAGAGGAGAGAAACCAAAACAACAATAGACGTAGATCTTACTTGTTGAAATGATGTAAAGGGTAAATTTCTCCATTAGATAAGATTTTGCGTTTAGATTTTGGTTGTGTTAGGATCAGCTTGGGCGTTTATACAGTTTGGTTTCCGAAATAAATATTTGTAATATGACAATAGATTAATAAGAGAAGGATGTGTTTGAAGAGGACTATAACGTCATCATTGAAGTGTGGTGCTTATGTGTCTGTGTGTATACACGCATTTATATCATGTAATCGTAATCGACAAGAGTGTCGGATGGTGTTATAGAGCGCCGGTCACAATGCATTTTGTATCATTTTAGCTTTCAAATGATGCCACCACACTGGTTAGGTGAGCAGGCCAAAACCCTCCACTCCCTCATCAGAAGGGTTGACAACATCATCGCCGGGGTAACCCATTTACAGCTAAGTAGATTGTAACAACTTCATTCCAAAAAAGTGTTTTGTTCGAAAGCCCCGATCTCCCAATCGTGAATGCAGCATCCTAAACACCACGCCGTATGCCTCCTTAGTCTTCTCGATTTCGTTTCCTTTTTCTCGTTCCATTTTTTGCATCAACCTTCTACACGTTTTCTTCTTTCATGTTCTATCTTATTTTCTGTGTCGTTGTTTTTAAAATGTATGACGTATAAACAGAGCCTGAAAGACTGCTTGGAGATACACGGCGTATTTTATAAATACGTCCAGTTAAAGGATCACAAAAGCGTTAAACTACTAGTAGCTCTCTTCGCTGTGTATTAAATTGACACACACACACACACACACACACACACACATATATATATATATATATACATGTGTGCGTGTGTGTGTGTGTATAGATATGTATGTATATATATATATATATATATATATATATATATATATATATATATATATATATATATATATATCCGTACACATATATACTTTTTTTATCAATTTAATCTCGACGCTGTGGCCATGCTAGGGTACTGCCATTTTGCTACACTGCTATTATTGAGAGCCTCCTCTGCTACGTGGTACTTGGTGAATAAGGGATTTTGCCCTCATTTGCGTCTCCTGCTTCGAGGTAGGTTCATATATTCATATATGTACTCGGAGTATCCTGGCGGTGAATGTTACTGCTTGTACTGCCTATTTTCTTCCGAAACACTGAGCAATGTTCTCGGTGGGGGCAGTAATTTGATAAAGTGTTAGGAATTACTTTTTAATATGGATGGCATTCGACGAGTGTTCTAGGTGACCCGATCAAAGGAACAGCCTGTTCGTGAAATTAATGTGCAAGTAGCTGAGCAATCCACAGACACGTGTACCCCTAATATAGTTCTCGGAGGAGATTGAGCGTGACACACAGTGTGACAAGACTGGCCCTTTGAAATACGGGTACAAGAGAAACAGGAAGAAAGAGTGAGAGAAAGTTGAAGTGAAAGAGTACTGCAGGGATTTCCACCCCCCTACCGGAACCTCGTGGAGTTATAGGTGTTTTCGCGCAATAACGAGAGAAAGTTGTGGTGAAAGAGTACAACAGAGTTCCCTACCATCCACTGCCGTAGCCTTGTGGGGCTTTAGGTGTTTTCGCTCAATAAACACTCACAACGCCTGGTCTGGGAATTGAAACCGTGATCCTACGACCTCGATTCCGCTGCCTTAACCACTGGGCCATTGCGCCTCCACACTTTCTAATAACAGCACATTGTTACATACAGAGATGGATTCAGTTACTACCAAACAGACAAGATTATTATTAAGGTTACGCGACATAAATTAAAGTAACTCGTTAAAAAAATGAAACGTTCTTGTTTTGAAAGCTGTTTGGTATACAGAGTTGTGAGGGAAGACAACCATAAAAATGACTTGAGAATGTAAAGTAAGAGGAACAATAAATATGTTGCGAAATCACCATTCCAAGTGCACTCGAAAAGTTTTATGACAACTCTATAAAATAGAATAAGGTATGGGGGGTAAGTAAGGTATGGGGGGTAAGTGGCATTCCGACTGATACACACGAACTCACAAACACACACACACACACACGCACACGTAAACAAATGCATATTAATTTCTGCCCTAGGCACAAGGCACGAAATGTTTTGGGAGGGGCCCAGTCGATTACACCGACCTCAGTACGCAACTGGTACTTAATTTATCGACAAACACAGACACACAAATATATATATACACATACACATACATACATACATACATACATACATACATATATATATATATATATATGAGTTTCGCCAACATGTTTCGGTTCTTGTGAAAATGAACCTTATCAAAAATACATATTTAAAAAAATGAAATTCAATGAATTTTTACAGATATACGTATATATATATATATATATATATATATATATATATATATATATATATATATATATATATATATATATATATATATATATATATATATATATATATATACATATTACCTCAACTGGTCCAGATCTCTTTAATACCATACCAAAACACATCAAAATGGAAACGGATCCCATAAAATTCTAAAGTTCACTGGACAAATTTCCTCAAAACATCCCGCACCAACCTCCTTCACTCGGATATTTCTCCAAGATTAATAACTCTTTGCTAGAGTGGGCTATGGTGCCCCATATATGACTAAGAGACTTCACCAGGTGGTGTTATTGAGTTACACATGACCTGGGCGTATACTGACCGAAACCTATCAAAGTTATTATAAAAATTATATATATGAAGGGTCGTTCTTTATGTTGCTTGTCTTGTTTTCCATTTGTATCTTTCATTGTTTGAAAAAATAGTTCGTATTCCATGTACTCGTACTTCGTATTCTTTTGTTGTACGCATTTCATGACGTCCTATGCCCACATATGCATATATATACACTCGCCATGATAGATCGCTGA
>NC_142932.1:125162892-125172892 GCF_046866305.1 Octopus bimaculoides | reverse complement strand
GCTACAATCTATTAATGTTATCAATGTCTGAATGATATTACTTTGGTATGTAACATATGTTGTTAATATCTGAATGTATGTTGTTACTGCAAATTTATTATTGCTAGTTATATATTACAGCCATTTTATTGCTATTTATGTGACGCAACATATCATTATTGCGTTTCATCTTTCGTGTAACTGATTTTGCTTTTTGCAAAGCACGAAAATTACACAAAATATCGTATATTGAATAGACCTGGATGAGTTAATTAACATCCAGAAAACATAAAACAAAAGAAACAGTCTTAAATCGCAATGCATCAAACTCTTAACGCAATAGTATACTTAGATATGAACAGGTTCAACGGAACAAAGATTTAAAACCTCAGCACAAAATTACTTCTAGAAAACTACACAACCAAACAACATAGACCGCAGAGAGTTAATCCTTTCAAAATACACATGTGATAATTGTCAGATGGTGGCCGTCGCATATTTAGCTTGATTGTTCGAGTTTACTTTCATCATTTAACGCCATGCATCCATCGCCAGAGGACTTCATAAATTACAAAACGGATCAAGGAATGAAATTACAGTGAGACATCTGTACGTTACTGGATTTCAGTGACAAAAGCTTGCACAACATTTTTGCCGTTCTCTCCGTCGCCATTGTAGCTTCTCACTGTTCTCACTAGAGGTCTTAAACTATCTTTCTTTTAGAAGAGCTGCCTTCCCCACGGCTTTCGCAAAAATAACGGAAACCTACTCTACTCATGGGAAATTTATTTAACCCATAGATAGATCCTGACAGGATCTTCCGTTCCGGGTCACAATGAATATGGGAGTGATGGTAATTAGGGGGTAACTCCTCACAACTCCAGAACTCACAAATTGGAACCTCGCCACCGAATGCAGTTTAATGTCAAACCCAGAATATACATGCACACACCTGCCTACCTACCTACCTACCTACCTACCTACCTACCTACCTACCTACCTACCTACCTACCTACCCAGTTTCTGATTTAAACTGGAGGCTTTGATATAATGGTTTAATAAAGTATTAAAAAAGGGCGTTTTAAGCAGTCACCTACGCATGCGCATCTGATGTTGAGGGCGCCATGTATTTATGTATGTATTTACAGAGGTAAGTAGGTAGGTAGGTAGATAGGTAGGTAGGTAGGTAGTAAAAGTAATGTAATATTAAACTAATGAAATACTCAATTTTCATAAAATAAATGCTTACCTTTTTTCTACAGTGACTTCAAAGTCAGATTGAACCGTTGAAATCAATGCTACCCTTCTTGTAAAAGGATAGTTGATATATATATACGCATATACAATGTCGTAATCGACAGCTGAGGGTTCCACAGCTTCATTCTGAAAAGCTTGCACAAACGATTTGTTTATTGTAATGAAATGTTTGTAGCGTACATTAGTTCACGCCCTCTATCAAATCGACTTTGGCCACACAGGAACAGGATGTAACACGTATAAGACTGCGCATGTGTGTTTATAGGTAAAGTCTCTGATTCGCTGTATTGCTAATTGACAAAGTAAAACACTGAAATCAGCAAAAAGTAGTGATGGTTTGCGTGGGAAATTAGAAAAGGAGAGTTGAAACTGAGGTGCCTGAATTTCCTTGGTGTTCTTACAAATATCAATAACACCGTCAATGTTACGGACTCTGAAATTTATTTAAAAACTTTTGCGTTATAAATTTTATGAAGCCAACGTGTCAGGTATTAGATGCTTGGTTATTCGAATGAAGCCGTTATAAAAACTACTGTATTACCGAACAAGCAAAGATTTGAAGTTATTAACTCAAAATGACTACAGCCACAAGGCCATTAAAACTTTAGTCCGCTTTCAATAAAGTGACTAATGAATAAAGAAAGCAAGAAAATAAAACAGCCACGAAAACAAAAGCGTGTGAAAACTGCAGCCAAACAAATGAAAGAGGGAATGCATAAAAGCATTAAATATTTTAAGTAGAAAGTCAACTGTTTAACAAAACCCATAAAATTTCCTAAAACCATTTTTGTTATTATTATTTTTTGCTGCAGTTAAGCTGCCAAATCCCTCATCTTTCCAACGTTTTACCTCACTCTCCACTCTCTCTCTCTCTCTCTCTCTCTCTCTCTCTCTCTCTCTCTCTCTCTCTCTCTCTCTCTCTCTCTCTCTCCCTCCCTCTCTCGCTAAATACCTTTATAGGCCTGCAGGTTTTGCTGCATCACGGTCATTATCTTAAAATACTTTGCCTCGAAAATATCGGATGTTATCTATTCAATACATTTATTACCAAAACTAAGCAACTATAAATTCCTGTAAACTACAATACTTTTAGAGATTGCAATAAAAGAAAAAACTTCAAGAGCCTTCTAACTGTCACCAAAGCGATTCTGAAAGTATTTCATTACTCTTTTCTTCAACAAACATCGATCCCGTTTTATGCAAACTACAATGTATCCGGCATCTGTCCTGTTCCCCTTCTTCCCTCTCTCCAAATGCTGCATATGATGTATGATATCATACTTTCGTTAGTTGGTTTAACTGCCAACGTAGTCACGAGTCGTCTTGGACATCCTCGCGGCCCTCTCACGCGGACCCAAACGGAAAGTCCGTAATGTGATACCTAGAGGGAGAGAAGGCTGCACCAACGACCAGATAGTGTTCAATTACTGTCAAGGAAACCGAAGTGACATGAAATGAAGTTTTTTGTTGAAGGACACGAAGCGCTACCCTAGCCTTCTGAAGCCATGATCTTTTAGTCACGATCCAAATATATGTTAACCACTATGTCACGTGTCTTCACTCTAATGGCATATATGTCTTCTTTAACCACTGGAAAATACTGTACGAAAAGAATATTATCGACTTCAGTGATTTCATACATGGCAATAGCTGAGTAATCGATCGGTGTAAATTATATCTGCTACCAATTTGATCAATACAATAACGATGAAAGGCAAGGTCAGTTTTATTGGGGTTTGGTAGCAAATGGACCATAAAACTGCAAGGTATTTGGCTAAGCACCTCCTATTTTGGTTACTTTACCTCATAATCTTAGATACTACCAAGACTTTGACAGGGAGCAGCAATGGAAACTATTTAAACTCTCTCTGTTTCTCTGTCTCTCTCGCATCTCTCTCTCTCTGAGTTTATCTGTATTACTAGTATACATTTTGAGTTGATTACTAATGAGTCTATCTCATGCTATTACGATAAATTTTCTTCAATCTTTATTTATACCTATATCTCATGCTTCATAATCCCTGTTTATGTTTCCATCTTTGTTTTAAACTACTAATCATATCAATATGTTTCTATGTCGGCACAACCTACCTTTATTCCCTGTCATTTTCATCCATATTTTGTTAACTAAATTTCTTCGCAAAAACTGTATCCTTTTATAGCACAAACACTTGAACATCCATTGACTGACGTGTGAATCAGAGTTTAATTTATTGTCTCAACAAAAGTTACCTTAGAACTTTGAATTATATTTTCCATAAATCCCAACTATAAGATTCGTTTACGGAATGGATTTTCGGAATATAATTTAATTTGTACTACAAACCATTATGTCTGCCTAGAAACTGCGTGGCACTCTTAAGAACAAAACTATATTTAGTCGAGGCAAACTGTTCGATAGCATAATGTAGATGTGTCACAGTTTTGGGGTGGGATTTAATTTATAATGGCAAAGTAGACGAAATGGCTGATGAAACATTTTTTGCTTCATAGAAACTGTTTGTGTCAATTTTGTGAGTATCCTGACGGCCAGTTTGTGTTGAAGTGGAAAGAGAAATGTTTGTGTTGGAGAAACCGAGAATGACTCTATCTCAGGTTTTTTTTAGGACGAAATTGGGTCTGGTTGTTGCAGTAGTGAGCACTAACTCTCCCATTGTCATATCGCATTTGTTGGTTTATATAGAATCAGTGATACTAAGCCTGTCCATGTGTTGTGATTTTTGTGGTGTCATTTATTTGATCGCTTAGGGCGACCAAACCAATCCCTGATTGATTGAATATATTGTTTGTATATTCAGGGAAAATTATTAGTAACTCATTGCTACTATAATACACCAAATTCGAAATTTTTATCTTGAGGCTTTTCCTTCAAGCTATTCTTTAAAATGAGATGTCGATTACAGAAGTTCCTTTTGAAAATCATGAAATTGTAAAACCGCTAAAGTTAATGCAAATGTCTTTTAAAAGACACTAAGTAGCTATTTAGCTCCAGTTCTTTGCACATACACAAACATATGCACACGCTCCTGTGTACACACACACACACACACACACATATAAGTATTGTGATTATGCATACATATAATGAGACATGCATTCGTATACATCCACACTAACACATACACATCCGAATACAAATGTACATAATACATACATATATAGAGACATACATTCATCCATACAACATACATACATACATACATACATGCATGAATGCATACATACAACATACATGCAATTATACAACATACATACATACATACATACATACATACAAAAGACGAAGACTGGTGTGTAAACAACAAACATATGTATCAGTTTAACGCTTGGGAAGTGAGAAAGTCTTTTACATTTCGAGCCTACGCTCTTCAACAGAAAGGAACACAGATATCATTTGAAAACATCGCTGCAAAACTTGGTAAGAAAACAAACAAGATTAATTATTAAAGTTTGTTAAATTAATTTGTATAGAAATATTTCTAGGAAAAGTCAGCACTTTCATATCTACACAAACATACACGCCTATTTCTGCTACATATAAGCACACATACATCCGAACGTTCATACACACATACATATTTATATACATGCACATACACATACGTAGAACCATAGAACCATACATACTTCAATACACGTGTGCATGCGTAGCTGCGCGCGTGTGTGAAGGTAAACTGTGAGTGTATGAGTCGTTTCCTATAATCTTTCTGGTTCTTAATCTTTTAGCAAGATATATATTCATTTTGCAACACTGACATACATAAATACATACATAAGTATAAACAGACACAAATACAGGCATATGTATGAATTTGCAACACGTAAATACACTCATATATATATATATATATATATATATATATATATATATATATATATATATATACATATATATATATATATATATATATATATATATATACACATACATACATACACGTTTGAGAAACCACCATTCTGTCAAAATATACATGATTTACGTGTTACACCCAGTTGATATGTCATAACAGATCTTTTTCTAATTATCGTCGCTGTTTTCCGTTTTCCTTTCTTTCCTTCCCCTCATATTATATGATTTACTTAATAGAAAAATATAGGTGTTGCGCACACCAATACGAATTTATACATCAACTTTACATCATAAACCATAACGACAATCACAAACATGATCATCTTAACTTCCATCGTTATTGTCATCACCATCAATCTATCACATTTAGAACAACAACGCATACATGGACACAAACATAGAAAGAAAAACTGAAAATAAATACAATAACAAACACGGAAAATCGCAAAAAAAAACCCAAACAAATATCGTATCTTCCCGTTCACGCATACAAATTCAAACTCAGACACAAACAGATTATCAATGGTTGAGTTTGCAAAAGATTTTAGCAAATTTTGGCAATGCTTCTCAAAATCACAAAATCACATTAAATTTTCTAAGGTAGAAGAAAAATATTTCGTGAAAGATATTTTTTTTTTGATATATAAGTAACGTGAAAAATATATTAATATATATATTAATATAATTTGTCTGTCTGCACACCACTCTATCTCATTAATAAATATATTTACTTTTTGCATTCCACCAATTCTATAATGTATCATTAAACTTTTATTGGATAAACACACTCACACACACACACACACACACACACACACACACACACACACACACACACACACACACACACACACACACACACACACATGTATTTAGACACATACAATGCATGTGTATATACTAACATAAATTGTTGTATATATATGTTTGCGTGTGTATGTGTGTGCATGTGTGTATGTATTTTCTTATGTATATGTATACATATATTTGAATGCTTATACATACATACATACATACATACATACACACACACACACACACACACACACACACACACACACACACACACACACACACATATATATATATATATATATATATATATATATATATATATATATATATATATGTATGTATATGTATGTATATATATGTACACCTTATGCAGAGTTTGACTGCCTCCTGTACCTACGCCTTAGCACCTTCATGGCATCTGATGTGGCTTTTTAAATCAGACACCCACGCAAATTGTACATCCGATTTAGACCACGAAGAGCTGTATTTAAGTTCTGATCTTTGTAGATCTCAAAATGTCTTTTGAGGTCTCCGTTAGATTTGCAAACCTTCTGGCATACACAGCGTTCAAAGGTGTGCACAGACACATCGGCAGAATAATTGGTGGAGGTTCATTTTCCATGGGTTCGCAGATGAGATTTTATCCCAGCAAAAGACAGGCATGGTCTGTCACAGACTGTGCACACAAAAAGGTCATTGCCATCCACCTTCTCGATCGTTACATTCTTCCTTAAATCTCTTTTGAGTCTTACTTGTGTTATCCTGACCTCTTCAAATGCTTTCACTCCACTCCACACTTTTATTCACCATCCAGCTCGATCCGAAGCATGTCTTCTGGGACCATTCCAAGTGACTTCGTAGCAGTCCTTATGCCGTCCTTAAACCTTGTTTTAGGTTTACGCCGATAACGTTTCCCCTCTGCAAGCTCACCATAAAACAACTGTTTCGGCATGCGTTCATCTGCCATTCGCACAATATGGCACACTGTCTCATTTGGTTCCTCAAAATCATAGCTTTAATTGACATGATGCCGGCAGATGCAAGGACATCTGTCTTTGGAGTAAAAGAACTACGTTTAACTTTTAAAATGCGATGAAGGTATTTTTGGTAGAATTGCTCTAACAGTTTAATATGCCTTTCATAACAAGTCCAAGTTTCACAGGAATACAACAGGGATTGTAAGACAAATGATTGTAAAGAGCCAGATTTGTATTCTTATTTATGTCACTGGACCCAAACGCGTGACTGCAAGCCACCACATGCTTGAGCTGCATTTGAATTCGCAGCTGTATTTCTGTATCACGATTTCCGTCATTTTGAACAGAGCTTCCAGAACGAATCGACAACCTCAAGTAACTTACCCTTAACAAACATTTTAGGGGGTTTCAAGCAGCACCACACACAGGTTGATGCATTACAACTGTTTTTTTCACGTTGATGGTCAAGCCAAAATCATCACAAGCCGAGTCAAATGCAGATACAAGAGATTGCAGACTTGTTTCAGAATGACTGACAAGATCGCAATCTTCAGCGTACAAAGTTCCCTAATGAGTTAAGTATAATCCTTCGTTTTGAAATTCAGTCTGGTCAGATTAAGAACATTCCCTATTGCTCGATATTTTATGTAAATACCTTCCTCAGAGTTTTGAAAAGCATGTGACAACACAACAGCAAAGTATAATGCAAAGAGGGTCGGTGCATCAAGGTCTCCTTGCTTTATTCCATTTTCCACGACAAAAGATTCAGGGAGCCTACCACCAAAATTAACTCTAGCTTTCATATCTTGATGCAAAGCCCTGATCATGTTTACAAATTTTTCTTGGCAACCTAATTTTCTGGTCAAGCACGTCCTCCGCTTCATTTTGTTAATCATACATTTGTTTTTATTTTGTATTTTTAAATACTGTTAATCTCATTCGATCCCCGATCCCTTATTTGTTTGTCTGTCTTTGTATCGTCCCCTCTTTCTTGAACCTATATGGTGAATAAAGAAAATGACTGTTCAGGAGTTCCTGTGCCCTTTGACGGGTTTTATTTTTCATCCCACAGGGTGTTCAACAACGCCCTCTTGACCAAGCAAGCCTGGTGGGGTTGCCAGTTTAGGCGCCGACGATCCGACCATGTGACAGGTTGGACTGGATTACATGTTACCAGTAGCGCCCAAGAGTAACCTGACATATATATATACATATACCCACATGTATGTATATGTGTACCATATATTTGTGTGTGTGCGTGTACGTATATATCTATCTATATGTGTTATATATATATATATATATATATATATATATATATATATATATATATATACATGTGCGTATATATGTGTGTATATGTATATATATGTGTCTGTGTGTGTATATGTAAATATATACACACACATATATATATATATATATATATATATATATATATATATATATATACACACATATACATATATATATACTCATACTTATTGTATTATACATGCAAAGTACGCAAAACTTTTACCGTGTTATCCAGTTATAGACATTAATTTTGTTTTATAGCTGTATGTCTTTTAAAATTTCCTAATTCCTGTCCACTCTCAGCCACAGAAATGTTTTTACGTCCATAATTATCATTTACCCCACACAGAGAAAGCCACTCTGACATGAGACTACGATTTTGAAATCCTGTTTTATGAGAGGACCGGGATTATGACTTAGTAAGTGATAAATGTCTTTTGAGACGCCATTACACTACCTAATTGCTGGTTTTGGAAACATACTACTGTCCATTCTTATTTGTAGAATGTCAAACTCACTACAAAAGTCTATTTGTTTTGCCGATTACTGATTTGTTGATGGATAGATGTTTTAATAGTCTTATTATTTTACATTGAACATCTAAGACGGTGCAAGTCCTTAATATTTTAATTTCTTTTTCTACACAACATTACTGTATGTCGTTAATTTATACATTATGTCATGGTAAATGCCAAGCTTGTTCGGCGCTATTTCATGGTCTGTTTCTATCGTAAAGAATCTTTATAGCTTCGCATTGTCCAATTCCAAAGTAGCACAAGATTTATTAATTAAGGACTGAAACTTTGGCACACATGTATATGGGGAGGAATTGATTCGCTAAATTATTGTGTCTTCAAGTAGATTAAATATGTTCCATTGGTGACCATTCCATGTTTCGAAAAATCTTCATTGTATGACTTCACTAACCGTTGTCTTCTTCCTTCGTTAAGCTACTTCTCTACGTCATTTGCTGGAGATTTTGCTGCTATTTCCATCTAGTCAGCCGAGAGGGAAAGCACTTTCTCGTGGCCTCCCTTTAGTAACAGTAGAACGCCTGACAAAAACTCCTACTGCAACTCCGAACATAACCTCTATCTCTGAACAACGAATGGCGACTACGGCTTGCTATCCCAGTGCGGCATTTGTCATATTCTGAAGGCGTACATTTGGGCTACAGACAGAAATATTACTTTGACTGTTAGAGCATTCATGAAGGCCAGGATTCTTGAGAGACGGAGTGACTTCGTTGGTCGGAGCCGGCTCAACCCCCCATCCCGGGCGAATGCAGCCGCAAGTACAAGTAAGTACGAGTACCCGACTAAATGCTGTCTTTAGCCTCAGTAATGTCTTTTGTTCATTTACTGTGTCAGCTGACTTTACTTTAGGTTCTTCTGTGACTGATAAACAATTACTGTAATGAGGTCCGACGCTAAGTTCCCGTCATTCTTTCGGGACAGATAAATAAACTACCAAGATTCTCATGCTCTGCGTCGTAAAGTTCAATTCTCTCTTGTATCACCGGGAATTTGCTACATTCTCGTAGCGGAAATCCGCTACGTTCTTGTAGCAGAAATGTACACTATAGAACCCGGGTACTCATGATAAGCCTCTAATGTCGAGGGAGAAACGCAATCGATTGAAGCAAACTTCTTGATTGCATTGATTTAAAAATCATTAGAATCTACACTAAAGTACAGGGGTCGAATTGAATTTCCGGTATCATCACAAAATGTATGGCTTTGTATCAGCAGTAAGTCGTAGTCAAGTTAGTAGCTAGGATATCTTAATTCATGATTCGCATTGGTTATATTGACTTCCTAATGAAAAACCTGCTAGTTTGGTCTTG
>NC_142932.1:125142892-125157892 GCF_046866305.1 Octopus bimaculoides | reverse complement strand
CGTTCATCCGAACTTATAGAACGTACGTTCCCTTAAGGGGATCATTTACTATCATCATCATCATCATCATCATCATCATCATCCAGTGTTTTAAATCCGGGTTTTGTCCCCGTTAATGGGAGTGGCCGGATCTACCTCAATGCCATAGCAACCGAGGTAGGCAGGTGCAGCCCACCCCATCCTTTGAACTGGCTGGTTCCCATTCTCCTTTGCTATCATGAGGCTTTTTTGGAGCTGGATTTTCTACGGGGAGCATGCCCTTGCTTATCCCCAACCTCAGTTTATAGACATAAGTGGTCTCGAGACTAAGGCCTCTACCATGATTTTTAAGAAATGTGATCGAAAACTAGCTCAGAAAGGCAGGGACGCTACTCTCTAAGACCCTTTTCGAAGCCCCACTAACTATGGGATTATTTGCTACTATACAAAACAAATATTGCAAAACATCACCTTGCAAGTCCTTTAAATCGTGTTCTTCTCAATATATTTGCTATATTCGCAATCAACTTATAAGCAACACTGATCCAAGGTGTACACATTTATTTGGAGTCCTCATAATAATAATAATTTGCACACTGCCATCAAACAGATGTTATAAAGGTCTTGCAAATCGTAGAATCATTCCAAAATAGCCTCTAACCAATTAAATAATTAATGACGAAGATTTCCACTTTCTAAACAAAGTTGTATTTGCTGTGACAGTTATGATTGGATCAAACGATGCCCGGGCTGCACTTTAAAGAATTTTTAGTCGAATCAATCGACACCAATAACTTTTTCTTTTTAAAGCCTGGTAATTATTCCATCGGTCACTTTTACCGAACCGCTAGGATACGGGGACATAAAGACATCAATACTGGTTGTCAAGTGGTGGTGGGGGACAAACACACACAAATACGCAAAATACGCGCCCACACAAACACACACACACATACATATATGCTTATATATGTATATATACATATATATATGTATACATGTATACATACATACATACATATATATATATATATATATATATATATATATATATATATATATATATAGATATATATATATACACGACGGACTTCCACGCTGTTTCCATCTTCCAGATGGCTCGAGGCTATACTAGCTTCCACTATAGTAAATGATAATTGTCCAAGGTAGTGGAATTGAACCCGGGACCACCATGTTGCGAAGCACGCTTCTTACCACACTCACTTACCGGTACCTAGTTTATTATTTCATGTTTCTTACACTATTTTACTCTTCCAATTGACCTGTATGATTCTCTTTCTAAAAACCCTTCCGCTCTTTCCGATATTTCTCTCTCAATCTTCCTCAGATTCTAACATTTTATTATATACACGACATTTTTTTTTCCAAAACTTCTCCATTACCATTCTCAAAATCCGAAAAATGAAACAGAAAATCGATATTCTGAAATTTTTCAGCTGCACTAATTATCTCTGTTACTCTGTCACTCCTAGTTTTTACTTCAGAATAATAACAACATTACACACACATAGACATTTATCTATCTGTATATCTGTTTGTCTATCTATCTACTATCTATGTAAAGATAGATAGATAGAGAGAAATAGAGGGATAGGAATACATAAATATATGGATAAACAGAGAGGGAGTGAATGACACATTTTTTTAAAGCGATCAAGAATCCTTAGATTTTAATTACTATCCAGATACCCTTGTGACACACTAGACACCGCGGGACACTGTGGAACCGGGAATCGGTGTTCATTACAGCCTCGACTGCAGCTGATCGTCGGTTGGGGTCAAAATTCGTAAGCGACGTGGTGAACACGCTGGTTTGTGAAAACAAAGAAGTATCAAGTTTTGATGATATTTTCTTTCCTTTCTGTTCAATTCTTTCTACAATTTTGCATATTCCAGTTTAAAACCTATCCACACAGGTAGTACCAAAGCTACACTCGTAGGCGAGAACATCTTTCATTATTTGTTACATTGTTTTCATTTCCTCTTTGACACTTGCTTTTATCTCTACGTTAAGAAATATGTTAACTTCGAAACAAAATCGAAATTCATTTTAAGTTTATTTTTTTTATACCGCAGGAAATTATGAAAACGTTCGTCACATTTCTGAGAATTCACTGATAGATTTCTACTGCACCCCTGAAGATAAGTTACTACTGTGTTATGAAATGACGAGATTGACTTACGCGTCAACAGCTCTCATCTCGCGTTCTGTCACCTTCCAGAGGCATCTTTGGTGGGGACTGTAGATCAGAATTCGGACGAAAGTGCGTATTATTTAAGTTCTCATCCAATCCATGCTTCTGTATGGGCACGAATTCTGGCCATTGAGAGCTGAAGACCGAAAGATTGAATTCTTCGACAACTACTGCCTACATTCGATTCTGTAGGTTCGCCTATTGGACTTCATTTCGAACACCGAGATACGATATCGTTCCTGTGTCAACTCTTTTCAACAAGCTCTAATCACAAAACGTTTAAGGTGGTTTGGCCATACTCTCCGTTAGCTTCAGCGATAATCCATTCGCAAGGCAATCACCCCTCCTTCCTTCCCAGGCTGGCACAAACGAGCTGGAAGACAACTGAAGACGTGGCTAGCGACGTGGAAGCATTAGTCAGGCTCACACTCTACAAATTCCGACCGTGGAACCGGGAATCGGTGTTCATTACAGCCTCGACTGCAGCTGATCGTCGGATGGAGTCAGTCAGCATTCGTAAGCAACGTGGTGACTCGTTGGTTGGTGAATACTACCGCAAGAAAGTATCAAGGTTTGAGGATTTTTCTTTCCTTTCCGTTCAATTCTTTCTACATTTTTGTATTGCTTATCATTGCTATTTCTATTTTGTTAAACACTTCTCCTATTACAATTGTATCGTTACTAGTTGAACATTAGCCATAAGAATCTTTTATCTCTACTTCGGTCAAATACTTCTCCATCTCCATTCTAAATATATTTATTGGCTTCATTCACAATATTTAATTTTCCCCACATATTGGGCGCATTAATTTTCCTAGTGTACTTGTATGTGTATATATATAGGAGGAATTTCAACCATGTTTCGTGGTCTGCTACCACAACAGCTCCTTTATAGGATCCAGTTAGCTCAAGACATCATCAGGAGGAACCACGTCCGGTTTCGGCCCCTACTCCTCTACCGTTTTGACGTGGAATGTATATGTATATAATCATTATATAATCATTATTAGAAAAGCATAAATCCAGAGAAGAAGCCAAATTTAAGAAAGAGCAGTCTATATTTTTATCTGGTGAAGGCCGGTTTATGGGTTTACCCTTGGTTTCCCGTCCATGAAGGGTTTAATTTTATGGCGTGTCATCAGACCTCAATGCCATAAAGTTGAACCCTTCTTGGACGGGAAACCAAGGGTAACCCCATATACCGGCCTTGATGAAGGTGAGTGGCTTAGTGGTTAGGGCATTCGGCTCACGATCGTAAGGTGGTGAGTTCAAATCCAGGCGACGCGTTGTGTCCTTGAGCAAAACTCTTTATTTCATGTTGCACCAGTCCACTCAGCCGGCAAAAATTAGTAGTACCTGTATTTAAAAGGGTCAGCCTTGTCACATCACGTCACGCCGAATTTCCCTGAGGACTACGTTAAGGGTACACGTGTCTGTGGAGTGCTCAGCCACTTGCTCGTTAATTTCACAAGCAAGATGTTCCCTTGATCGAATCAGCTGGGATCCTCGTCGTCGTAACCGACGGAGTGCTCCATGTCTATATATATATATATATATATATATATATATATATATATATATATATGTACACACATATATATGTATCTGTTTATGTAAACGCACGAATAAATACATGAATGCAAAACAAAATAGGAAAACTAGTACTCGAATACCAAAGGTAGAGCAATATGATTTATTATTAAAACAACAAAAACCTCACAAAACTATTTTGTGATGCTTTGTAGTTTGAATAAAAACGTGTATTTGTGTATATATAAATTGTCTCAAAGTTTCAAGGAGTTTTCTTAAGTCAGGGTATTTAACGGTCTTCGTAAAAAATGATAATTTGCTAAAATAAAATAATTTGTTGTATTGATTTTACATAAATTAATATTTTTAACATCTTTTATGAGTCTAGCAATGGCAAGAAGGCGTCTTCCAAGATTTGGCTGCTTATATCTGCCGACGCACATGCGCACACACGTTAACACCCAAAACGTACACACACAGATGTATATATATATATATATATATATATATATATATATATATATACATACAAACATGAATTGTACAAACATATACTTGCATATAAATATATGGATATAAATGTATATACATATGCATATAAATGTTCGCACATATATACATAGAAACAAATGCATGGATATATATATATATATAATAAACGCGCTCGCACGCACATACACACACAGAGTCCCATATGTATATATATATATACACATATATATATATATGTATGTATATATATATATATATATATATATATATATATATATATATATATATATATATATATATATATATATATATATATATATATATATATATATATATATTAGACAAAATGAGATAACAAAGCCAAGGCTGTGAGGAGTTTTCAGGACATTTATAAAGAAAAATATGTATGTATAGATATATATATGTATATACACACACACACACACACACGCACACACACACACACACACACACACACACACACACACACACACACACACACACACACACACACACACACACATATATATATATATGCATATATATGTATATATACATATTACACACACACACGCATACATATGTTATATCTACTTACATATTAAGTATTGATATACATATTCACACGAAGAATAGCGTAGGGAAAAGCGAAATATAAAATATAAAAAAAAACTAAACCTACATTGTTCAATGCTTGCCTCCTAATCTTGTTATTACATGCAACTAACACTAACATCTTGGAGCTTCCACATTGATGAAGTTTGTTCTTGTTTGTTATATTTCTTTCTGTTATTGTAATATTCTCATTATCTGTGCAGTGAGGTGAAAGATGTTGATGGGTAAATTGGTTGGCAGGTTTATTCAAAATAACTTTTGAACTTAACAATAGGACAAACGAAGTGATTAAGCAGAGTCTCCTGCGAAATCCTGAAGAATTGTTTACAGAATAAAGAAATAAAGAAAAATCTTTTGTTGAAATATTCTTTGAATGGAGCGAAAATACAGAAAAATGTTATCTACGAAATAAATGGCACAAGAAAGGAAAAAACCCAATAATTTGTAGCATATAGTCACATACACATCAAAAACGAATGCAGTGGAGCACATACATGCATATACATACATATATAAATACATACATACACACACACATATATATATATATATATGTGTATGTGTGTGTGTGTGTGTGTGTGTGTGTGTGTGTGTGTATATGTGTGTGTGTATGTAATTATATGTATATATAAATGTATATATACATATACATGAGTATATATGTTTATATATATATATATATATATATATATATATATGCGTGTGTGTGTGTGAGTGTGTGTGTGTGCGTGTGTATATATAAATATATGGGTATATATATGTGTGTGTATTCACGCACACGAACATACGAATACATGTACACAGAGATAATAGCATTGCTCATACACCACACACACACACGAACGCCCCCCCCCCCCCACACGTTCACAATCAAAGACAAAGATAAAGACACACACATGCACACACTGCTGTGCCCTTACTGATACAATTACCTACGCATGCGCAGAATTACTTCCATACATTTATGTTAATGACTACATTCTTGTGCAAAATGAAGATAAGTCTAAATTAATATTCTTTAAACACTCACAAACTGAGACACAGGTTTATGAAATCGTTCAAATGCTTGTGCATTTAAGATGGGCATGTTGCATTGTTCTCCTCCTGCTTCTAGGCCTGCAATTGTTGTATTCTTCTATCCAGCTTTCATTATACTATGACGTAATAATTATTCAGAAAGGCCTCGTAACTTGCAAAAGCGAACGACCGATTATGATGACACATGTAACTCACCAACAGCGGTGAATCAATTGCGTCAATAGTTTCAGTGCTGTATGTAAGAACTGTGAAGGAACGTGGCTTAGTGGGTTGGGCATTTGGCTCATGATCGTAAGATCGTGAGTTCAATTCCCGGCGACGCCTTGTGTCCTTGAGCAAGACACTTTATTTTCACGTTTCTTCAGAAAAAATCCTTTACAAATTTGAATCAGTCCTGACTAAAAGCAAAATTGGAGAAAATACCGGAACGCGATGGTGAATTTAATCTATTTGTAATGAAAGGAGAATCAAGCATCGGCGATTTTTGCTAACAAACGTATTGGAACAATTGTTAACTACGTCAGTTTTCCCTCTCGACCCTATTGACTTCTTGTTAACAACTTAGGAAAGAAGTGACTGCGATTCGGATTATGGTGATGCTAGAGTTTTGGAATGGTCGATGATCCGGGGAGGGTTGAAAGGCAGATAAGCCTGTCACTTCTTAGAAATGATATCAAGAAATGAAAAAAATATAATCACTGCACTTGTTAAAAGCCATTCTGTGTTTCAGTTTGTACTGAAAGAAATTCAGCGTGCTGTCTGTATGTTTTGTGGGTTAAAATATAGCCATGATTATCCGCAGAATCACCAATATTTTTTTTATCGAATCTGATGTAATTATTGTACAAATGGGCAGATTTGATTGTTCCTTACTATAACACGCTCCGAGAATGTATTCTCAGGTATCTCAACGTAGTTATTAAGAAGAAAATTAGCCATTTTTTTTTACCAAAAGCTTTCTTTCTTTTTGCTTCACTCTATAGCAGCTTAGAATAAGTTCCACGACTATGACATCATACGCTGAATCGTTCATTGATTTTGGTAAAACTCAAGTCAATGACAATTTATTTTTGAAACCAGATTCAATGTGTATTTGTGATCGTATTAGCTATATTGGGATCGTTCAAAAATATACACGTATTTAGTGTTTCTCTCCAAACTTTTTTCAGATATAAAAATGGATGTTCTGTATGTTGTTAGCTCTGACAGAGCACCAATAATCCAAAGCGTTAAAACCGACGGCGTTCTCTCTGCTTCTATATTTAGTGTGCTTATCACTCTGTTACCTAAGGAACATTTCCTTGTTTAATATAGCTGTTTGGGGTTTCAGAAAGATATGGCCGCCGTTTCTAGAGCTCGAACGACAAACATTCTAACTCTAATCATTCCACCATTTATGCATTCACTAACCAATATCTCCGTCCTTTCTTTGAGATAGCGTGGTGTTACTTGAAGGCGATTTGGCTGTTATTTCTGGTAAATAAATGATTTGTGTGAAGAGGTTTACATGTTAAGTGTTTCATTTGTTTTTGAATGTAAAACTTATTTGTGTTTCTAATAGATTTCTGGCAATGTGCATACGTATGTGTGTATGTGCGTATGTACGTATGTATGTATCTATGTATCTATGTATGTATGTATGTGTGTATGTGTGTGTGTGATGTACTGAGAACTGACGATTTTTGTTGTAATGGTAGTTGTGATAGGGGTAAGGAGGTGACGGCGAACGAAGAGCAAACAGTAACCAAGGTAAGTGTTAATGGAGATAAGAGAAGTGATAACCGAGATAAGAGAAGTGTCGATAAAACGATACCCGGATGCAGAATAATACGTACCCGTACACATAGACATACACACACAGGCACACAGTCACACATACAAACACACACGAACACACACATACACCCACACAAATACAGTCGCATAGACTCAGAGATGAACTGAAATCTCCAGTTATTTATCATAGTGATGTTGTTACAAGAGATGTTAGAGGACGTATCGGTTGTGGTAACGCTAAGGAAATGACGATAAAGTATTTATATATATTTTTTATTAGTCTGAAATTTATATTTTATGAAATCTCGGATGATTTAACGCATAGGTTTTAGTGAAAACAATTGTCGTCTGGAGCCATTACGAACGAAAATTTCAATTTTCAAACACTGATTTCTATTTCTTTCATATATATATATATATATATATGATATTGTCCTGCAACGGTCTATGTAGGTAATGCTATAACTATGGAAAGAAATCGGACACAAAATCTATTTTACACACAACATTTATATTATTGGAAAGACTGATAAAACTATGGAACGAAATAGAAAACATAATCTCTTATAGATACAACATTTATATTACATTAAACACGGTTTGGAAAGAAATTAAGTTTCATGAGTTTCTATGAAATGTTAGCAATTTTGTCGTTTTCTAAATAAACGAGAAAAGTTATTCCATTCGCGTGTGTGTGAGTGTGTGTGTGTGTATCACAGTATCGACCGGACTACTGGCTATTGTTATACATCGCTGGTTATAATGCGCATCTCATTGTTTTAGCTTTCGAATGACGCCATGCTGCTGGTTAGGCGAGCAGGACAACATTTCCCCGGATATAATGGCTTAACCATTTGAAGGGTTAACCATCTACAGGGCTGACCATTTACAGTTACGTGGAAAGGAATAACGCGAAGTGAAGTGTTTTGCTCAAGGAGACAATACCCGAAGCAATGGGCCACGCGCCTTCAAGTACACACAAACACATATGTATGTATGTATATATATACACACGAGTATAGATGTGTGTGTATGCATGTATGTATATATATATATCGTTTTTTTAGAAAAACATAAGTCCGGAGAAGAAGCACAATCTAAGACGTAGAACAGTCTATATGTATTACTGGTGAAGGCTGGTTTACAGCGTTAACCTGGGTTTCTTGCCATACCTCTATGGCGTATCTTCAGACCCTAAGATCACTTGGCCTGAAGCCATAGGCCAACAGGTCTTCCATTCATACATATGTATACATATAAACTATATGTTATCTTCGTTGAGATTCTCTCTGACCTAAGCTACAATATTTTACCCAGGTGACGGCCATCTCAGCTAATTATTCCAGTACAGTCCTTTACGACATCTCCACTGGTCTACCTATATTTCTCCTTCCTTCAACTGTCCACTCGTTGGAACGCATGGCCCAGTATAAGTGCTTTCGCCTGGCATTGATGGTGTCTTGCAGTTTAGTTAAGCGGGCTCTTCTCATGATTTCATCCTTTGTGATGTGGTCACGCTAGCTGATCTTAAAGCTATTTTTAATTCATCAGCAATGAAAAAAAAATCTCTGTATTCCAGACTCTGTCTGTCTCCGTCCATGTTCCGCTTGCACGGAATGCTGTTGGAATGCCAATAAATGAATGGTGAATGGAAGCGCATGACCGTATTGGTCTCAATCATTAGAAAACTGCAATCGCTTTTCCATGTCTAGTCTTGACATCAATTTATGCTTTTCTATTTATCTCACTGTTACAGACTCCGTATCTAAAGAAATTGACAAGTCCAATATGCGTCCTTCATGGTTGATGAGTTTTGGTTAATTTTTGCCTATGTAGAAGGGTTTTGGTTTTGGCAAATGACACAGAGACCAAGTCGGGAGATAACTTTACAAAGGCTTGCACGATTTTAGGGATATCACTGAACAGATCAATATTGCTTACAAAGTCAAGATCTGTCAGTTGACTGTATTTCTAGCTGGTCCCTCAAATCGGTTTATTCATAGACTGTCATAATTAAGACGCCCCCTAACGGTGACAGAATATATCCATGACGCACTTCTGTGAAAAAAGTCGAACATGGTAGTTTTTACGGTTTGGTTCTGACTCGGCAACTGGACTTCTGGAAGGGAGAATCTCATCGTAGAACAAATACTCACCCAACGTAAAAGGAGTGAATAAAATCGGGGACCTTAGAATTCGTTCATCGTCAACTTTATCAATTTAAAAAAAAATGTCTCCGATTATTTCAGTCACGAGTCCCCGTGGAGAATTGTCGAGCTTTATGAAGTTCCATCGAAGTTTATCAATACCATGCGCTCGCTCTACCGGAAGTCTTCTTGCTGTATCAGAATCAACACGGAAATACTGCCTTATTCGACATTGGACATACATACATACATGATTGTATATGTGTGTATACACACACATACACACATACGGATACACACCCATATATACCTATGTGTATATGTGTATATATATATATATATATATATATATATATATATATATATATATATATATATATATGTACACACACACACACACACACGCACACACACATACACACACACACACACACACACACATACACACACACACACACACACACACACACACACACACACACACACATATATATATATATATATATATATATATATATATATATATATATTGGAACTGTCTGAATTTCAAAGAGGCTGTATTGTGGGTCATTCTGAAGGTGAATATAGTCAGCGTAAGATCGCAAGAAACATTGGGATCCCGCTTTCTACAGTTAATAGAGTGATAGCGCAATTCACCAGAGAGGGGAAGGAGTTCACATTAGCTTGTCCAGATCAATCAGGACCCTTCTCTTTGCTAAGTGAAGTGTGGAGGATGATCCTCGTTGCAAGACCTCTGATATAGCAGAGCAAGTTTATGTCAATCCCAGAACAGCTGTCAGGTATCTCCACAAACTTGGTTACTATGGCAGAGCAGGAAGAAGGAAGCCACATTTTTGACCAGCCAATATGAAGCGGAGACAAGATCGGACCAGTGAGATGGTGGAGAGGCCATTAGCATTTTGGGACATTGTCATATTCTCTGATGAGTCCAGATTTACTGTATTTCCTAACAGTGGTCGAGTGTGGGTCTGGAGAATCTGTGATCGAGAATTTGATGTGAAAAGATTGCGACCAGCAATGAAACACAGCAGCTATTCTGTGATGGTCTGAGGGACAATTTGGAGCAATGGTTGATCAGAGCTGGTGGAGTGTAAGGGAAAGATAAACTCAAAAATGTGTCCATATTGCAGAAAGGACTCCTTTCAAACTTCTCCAGTGGTGAAATGATTAAAGAAGACTCTCTATTTATGGAAGACGGGATTCCTTGTCACACGGTTAAAATGACCCAAGATTTGTTGGAAAAGAATGACATTAGAAAGCTTCCATAGCCAAGCCAGTTACCGGATACGAACCCTACAGAACACCTCTGGGGCATAATGGACAGGACATTTCATAAGCAGAACAAGAAAGCATCTTCAAAGCCAGATCTTTTGAGATTATTGCATGAAACTTAGCAAGAAATTCCGTAAGAGAATATACACCATCTGATCAGTAACATGCCTAATAGGGCCCTTGCATTGAAAAATGCAAAGAGTATGTCTACCAAATAATAAATGTTCACATTATAACATCTGACAAATAATTTGAATGCATAATTTCAAATTTAAATAAATTTTAATGATTATAAGGGTGTCTATTTACTTCTTTCATGTCTGTATATATATACACTAAATTCTGTATATATATGCACTAAATTATATTACAAGATGAAACCTTAACAATGTATATATATATATATATATATATATATATATATATATATACACTTGATATGATATAATTCTATCTATCTATCTATCCATGTGAAGAAATAAATGCACATATATATGTGTGGGTGGGAGTAGGGGTATACGCGCGCGCGTACGTGTGTTTCAGAAAGCATATTCAAAGAAAAAGGAAGATATTCATATTTATAATAATTCTGAAGAAAAACAAAAACCCGCGTCATCGTTATCCGTGTTAGGAAGTACAAGTTACGCTGAGAGAAAAGCATGAGTAAAGGTAAGAGAGAGAGAGAGAGAGAGAGAGAGAGAGAGAGAGAGAGAGAGAGAGAGAGAGAGAGAGAGAGAGAGAGAGAGAGAGAGAGGGGGGAGAAGCATAGAACATAAAAAGAAGAAAAAAAGACAAATGGAGATAATCATCGCAAGCGCCAAGTCAACAATAACTATGGAACAAAAAAACATTAGACGAAGCTATAAAAGGATTTCTATTATCGAGAAATATAGATAAGCAAACTCACTACCATGATGGCGACGTTGTGCGGTGTGTGTGTGTGTTTTTTTTTATTTAAAAATTTTTCAATGAACGTGATGCACTAAATTATATTACAAGATGAAACCTTAACAGTTAAGAACTGGGGGAAAAATATATATATATTATTTCGATATTATGTTATGACGGGTTATCATCATCATCATCATCATCACCATCATCATCACCATCATCATCACCTGTATCACGCATAAGTATATTGCTTATAACACTATTTATTTCTCTTTTTCTTTTCATTATCTATACTTTTTTGTAATTTGTCTCGCTAAATAACGCCTCTGTAGTTGTTCACGTTGTAACAATAACAAAAACAACAACAACAACAACACCACCACCAACAAAAACAACAACAATAACAACAACAACCATGGTTTTAAATTTATCGACTCCCGAAACGATGACAGGCAAAGTCAACCTCAGCAGAATATGAACTCAGAATATGAAGACGGACGAAATGCCGCCAAGCGTTTTGTCCGGTGTGCTAACGATTCTGTTATTTCACTGCCTTAATAATAATAATAATAATAATAATAATAATAATAATAATAATAATAATAATAATAATAATAATAATAATAACAATAATAATAACAATAATAATAATAATAATGCAATTTGGCCTTGATAAATGTGCAAAAGTTACCTTTATCAAAGGAAAAATGACAAATACATCTAATGTGAACCTTGACCAGCAAAATGGCATAAAAGAGTTAGAACCAGCGGAGAGCTACAAATACCTAGGGGTAATTGAAGGGGACAATATCAAGCACTCAGTGATGAGGGAAAGGATCAGAAGAGAATGTTATCGCAAGGTGAGAGCAATACTGAAGACAGAGCTGAACGCGAGAAACAGGATCGAAGCGATCAATGCTCTAGCCATACCAGTCGTGACTTACAGTTTCAACATCGTTAACTGGTCAATTACTGAAATATGTAATGTTGACAGAAAGATACGAAAACTGTTGACAATGCATAGAATGCACCACCCTAAGGCAGATATAGAACGTCTTTATCTGCCAAGAAAAGAAGGAGGCCGAGGACTTTTACAGCTGGCATTATCAATGAAGGTAGCCACAATTAGCCTAGACACCTATCTGAAAAACTCTGAGGACTGGATGCTAAAACTTGTCTTAAAATATGAAAGCAAGAAAGCATCTTACTCAGTAACAAAACAGGCAAAGGAATATCTAAGTGAATTCCAATTGCAACAAATTCAAGAATTAGACGAACTAGAAACACCTGCAGAAAAAGCTAAGCGCTTGAAAACCCGTGCTAAAATTGCTGCCTTAGCTATTATGACTGAAAAATGGCATGGAAAACCTCTCAATGGCAAATACCCAAAGAGAGCGAATAATGCAGATATTGACAAAGCCCTTACCCACCAATGGTTAATGGCCTCTGGCTTGAAATCAGAAACAGAGGGGTTTATCATAGCAGCCCAAGATCAATGCCTACCTACAAAGAACTACCAGGCCAACATATTAAAGAACGGCAGCTCCCCATTATGTCGTATATGCCAACAACAAAATGAGACCATCGATCATGTTGTCTCCATGTGCAGTCTGCTTGCGCCTACAGAGTATCTCAACAGGCATGATAGAGCTGTACAATATATTCACTGGGTAATATGCAAAAACCTGGACTTGCCCCATGATAAAAACTGGTGGGAACACAAACCACCCCCAGTACTTGAAAATGATCACATTGCACTCCTCTGGAACTTCACCATTCAAACTGACAGAAAGATAGACGCAAATACGCCAGACATTATACTGAAAGACTTCAGACAAAAATCATGCCTCCTCATTGATATGACTGTCCCAATCGATATAAACGTATCTGTCAAGACCTACCAAAAACTGAGCAAATATAAAGATCTTGAAATAGAAATTAGCAAAATGTGGAATCTGAAGACGAAAACAATACCTATTGTCATAGGTGCCTGGGAATGACAGCGAAACGGGCTGATTACTACCTAGATCAGATTCCAGGAAACCCCAAAATGGCTGAAGTTCAAAAAATAGTGCTCATGGGAACTGCCCATATCCTACGTAAAATACTGTCTATGTGATCTCAAATTTTAAAGCAAACACATAATTTTCTTATGGTTTCTTAAACATTCACTTGAACAAAACCGTACAAATACAAATATATGGTACCCTAGGCATAACACCTACATGAACTTCTAACTTGTTGTCTCTTGAGGTCTCTGGGTGAGACTTGGATCCAACTTGTACAAATGCAAAACAAAAGTAAAACATAAAATAATAATAATAATAATAATAACAATAATAATAATAATAATAATAATAATAATAATAATAATAATAATAATAATAATAATAATAATAACAACAACAGAAAGATAGATGCGAATAGGCCATACATTATATTGAAAGACTTTAGACAAAGATCATGCCTCCTCATTGATATGATTGTCCCAATTGACATAAATGTATCTGTAAAGACCTACCAAAAACTGAGCAAGTATAGAGATCTTGAAATAGAAATTGGCATGATGTAGAACCTGAAGATTAGAACAATACCTATTGTCATAGGTGCACTAGGAATGATAGCAAAAGGAGCTGATTGCTACATAGCTCAGATACCAGGAAACCTCAAAATGGCAGAAATTCAAAAGATAGTGCTCATGGGAACTGCCCATATTCTACGTAAAATACTGTCTAAATAATCTCAAATTTTAAAACAAACACATAATTTTCTTATGTTTTCTTAAGCATTCTCTAGAACTATACTATGTACAAAACCAAATATATGACACCCTAGGCATAACACCAGCATGAACTTCTAACCTATTGTCTCTTGAGGTCTCTGGGTGAGATTTGGAGTCAACTTGTACAGATACAAAGTAAAAGTCAAACTTAAAGTAACAAGTAGTGTCTACAAATATACGAAAAGACAGACAGACAGACACACGTATGTATGTGTGTGTGTGTGTGTGTGTGTGTGTGTGT
>NC_142932.1:125108707-125142392 GCF_046866305.1 Octopus bimaculoides | reverse complement strand
GTCACCATTACCACCACCACCACCAACAACGACAACAACAACAACAGCAGCAGCAGCAGCAATAGTTCAACTCAACCTTTGCTCTCTTCACCAGCAGGAAGCGAAAGAGAGGAAGGAAAAAGCCACAACACCACTGACACAAATACCACATCTGGCACCAATACCAGTGCCAGCACCAGCAACAACAATAACAACAATAACAAAAACAAAAACTTTGCTGAAGCTTTGAAGCAAAGTGAAACTGTTGTGTCTTACACAACAAAAGAAATAATAGAAACGAGAAAATTAATCACCAAAGAAAGCGGTGAAGTACACTTAAACATACCACAACACATATTAGAGGAAACAAGTAGAAAAACAATAATATATAAAATAATAAACACTAAAAATAGAAGGCCGGAACAGGCCAGTATAGACAAAATTCAAAAATGTTTGCAATCAATATGGGATAAAAAAACATATATTACTTGGTATAGATTTGCACAGGTACAGGTGATTTTTCGAAATGAAGAGTTGGCGAAGACGTATTCAACGCTAACTCTTCACACACCTGAAATAACAATGTTACCCAGTTACCTTGGCCAAAAGGTAACAAAGGTAACAATAAAGCACGCACCTCCAACAATCGACACACTATGGTTGATATCGGCCATATGTGTTGATATGGACAACATCAACATACTAAAAATAAATGTTGGAGAGAGCAATTGGACCGGAAAAAGCATACAAATCTTGTTCCACACAAACGAACAAGAAATCAAAAAGATCCCACCATACATCCGTTTGGCAACAAACCAAAAGTTGCATATAGTAGTAGAGGGCAGGCGGCCTCGCTGTTACTTATGCGACAGCGAGGCACGCCTTAAAAAGGAGTGTCCGACTGCCCGAAAAACACAACAACAACAACAAGAACTAACTAAACACACAAAAAAAGCCTTGCTGCCCACACCGCCATCCACACAAAAAACAATAAAAGCAACATCAACAACATCAACGAAAGAAAATACAACAAAAACTGCAAAATTAACAAACAAAGAAGACGAAAAAAGAAAAGACAATACAAAAACTGATACCCCTTCCCCCACATCACTTACACCACAACCAAAAATTCAACAACCAACAACAACAAAAACAACAATACAACCACTTACACAAGCAAACACAGAAGCATACAACATGCCCCTACCTCTTTCCGATTCCTCAGAGTTTTCATCTGAAGAC
Source organism: Octopus bimaculoides (assembly GCF_046866305.1). Taxonomy (NCBI): domain Eukaryota; kingdom Metazoa; phylum Mollusca; class Cephalopoda; order Octopoda; family Octopodidae; genus Octopus; species Octopus bimaculoides. The sequence goes on along the minus strand of NC_142932.1, from coordinate 125,141,171 downwards.
GAGTCAAGTACTGAGGAATGGAAAATTGCCCAAAAAGGAAGGAGGAAGAGGAGCAAAAAAGAAAAACGAACAACAACAAAGCAGGGAGATTCACATCTCCCGAAAACACTCCCAACGCCTACACGATAAACACCAATGATAACACACCAAAAACAATGCTAACAGCAATAGCCACTATAAACACAGAGTTGATGAATTACATCAACTCTAAAACAAACATCACAAATAACGACATCAAAACAAACAACCACCCACGCACAACACCGCCAAAACATATTAAAATTTATCATGTAACACCAGCATTACACAACACAATAAAATCCCTCTACCCCAACTCGGTAGGGGGATTCCAGAAATATTTGTGCAAGAAATTGTACAATAGCCTCCTTGGTGAAAAATCCAAGGAGGAAACAAAACTTTCGAACGGTAAGTAACTTTCTGTTCTTTTGTTTTGTGCTTTAAAGCACACGTATAAATAGAATCATAGTGAAGATTGGTTGTGTGAATGTGCGTGGCTTAGGGTCCCCTTGGAAACAAGGGTACCTCTTAAATGACATCAAGTCACACAATTTGGATATCATAGCCATTAGTGAGACCAGACTCCATGAACCGCGGGCCCTAAAGTCCATGTTTGGCGGACAGTTTAACATTTATTTTTCTCCCTGTCTGACGAGGATGGGCGGTAGTGGCACGGCGGTTCTTTTTCGCAAGAGTCTGGATCTCCAAGTAAAGACGATATTTACGGACCCGGAGAGTAGGCTGGTTGTCCTAGATGTGGACGGCAGCGATGGAGGCGCTTTTCGGTTGCTGGCAGTTTATGTGCCTCCTTTAACAGGTCGGTCAGACTTCTTTCGACGTCTAGAAGTATTCCTGGGAACGTCTCGTCCCTTACTTTTAGTGGGGATTGGAATGCTACCTTGGACACGCATCTAGACTACGTGGGGAGTGACAAAACTAGAAGGGGATGCAAAGGCCTCATAGACCTGCTCAGACGCTTCCAGTTGTCTGACAGGTACCGACTCGACCACCCAAATGTGCCAACGTGGACTTGGAGCAACCGCATTGGGTCGTCGAGATCGTATCTAGATAGGATAGTGTGTAGGACAAGAGATAGAGATAGTTTAGGATGTCCACAGTTCCACATAGTCAGCTACACGGATCACAAACTTGTGACGTGTACGCTAGACTTAGATAAGGCATATAGGCAGGGTCCCGGTTACTGGAAACTAAACGCGTCTTTCCCGTCGAGACAGGTTTTCAGAGACCGGATTAGCACGTTAGTAAAGAGGGCTTTGACGGGAGCCATCGTCAACAACAAATGGTGGTTTGTCCTCAAGAGAGCAGTAAGGGCGGAAGCAATAAGGTATAGCAGGGCACTAGCTGTAGAGAGGAACAGAGTAGAGGGGGAGCTAGTGATAAAGTTAGAAGAGGCATTGCGAAGTGGCATCGCATCCGACGTTTTAGCGGCGAGGTTGGCCCTCGACCAACACTTCAATGCTAAACACGAAGGGTGTGCTGTCAGGGCAAGGATGCGTGCTCTGAGGAATGAAGGTGTTGGAGCCGCACGAGAGGCCCGGGTGGCGGAGGCGCAGCGGGGTAACAGAGCCATCATCCGGTCTCTGGTAGACGAACAGGGGCGCGAATTGCTCGAGCCGAGCAAGATGTGCGAGGCGTTTCAGCGGCATTTTGCCCGACTGTTCGGGAGGAGTGGCGAGCGAGAAGGCAGGGTGGACTTTAGTGCCTACCTGCACAGCTTGCCACGACTCTCGGCAAGAGAGGCGGAGTGCTGCGAAGGGGTCATCACGGCGGAGGAGGTGAGGGACGCGATGGCGGGTTGCTCGACGGACAAATCTCCGGGTTTGGATGGTCTGCCCTACGAGCTTTACAACTGTATGCCAGACTTGTTTGGAGAAGTCTTGGCGCCGTGTACTGCAACTGGCAGCAGAACGGGAGCATTCCCGGTTTTGTGAGCCGAGGAGCGGTAACGCTGCTGAAGAAAGATCCAAACAAGGGGGACGCCATAGATAACCTTAGGCCCATCACTCTGCTCAATGCAGACATGAAAATTTTGGCCAAGGTGTTAGCCAAGCGGTTGGCGCTTGTCATCGAGAAACTGGTCGGCACGGTGCAGACGTGCGCCGTGCCGGGCCGGAGCATCCATGACAACCTCTGAAAGACTACGAAGCGGTGACGGGAGCGAAAATCAACCGGGATAAGTCGGTGGGTTTGCTGCTCGGCACCTGGAGGAGCAAGCCCATACCGTCCGGCAGCGCCTCAGTAGTGGGACGCTGGATGGACGGTCCGGTCAGGTTGCTCGGAGTCTGGTTCGGTCCGGACCTGCAAACGGAGAAGAACTGGGACGAGATAACGAGTAGGGTGGCCACTCTCTGCCGGCAATGGTCCGAGAGGAAGCTGTCCCTAAAAGGTCGGGCGGAGGTGGCGAACGCGTACATCGCGTCCGTCATCGAATACCGCCTGACCGTCGTGCCTTGTCCCGATCGCGCCATCACCGAAATGGAGCGCATCCTCTTCCGCTTTTTGTGGAAAGGAAGCGTTCCGATGGTGAGGCGATCCGTTTGTTGCCAACACCCGCTGAAAGGAGGGCTGGGCATGCCGTGGTTGATGATGCGCAGACATGCGATGAGACTGCGACATCTCCGGCTCTACGTAGACGACGGTGAGCAGGTGTGGTCGCCGTTTGTGCGACGCGCTTTCCCGCAGCTCGTCTCCATGACCGAGCTGCAGTCGTGGATCAAAAAGAGGCCGAGGAATGGCGAATGGCACCGTGAGTGTCGCGTTGCTCTGCAACAACTTTGCCGTCCCGGGTCGACCTTGAGCGGCTGCATCACAACGAAGTCATTCTATAGGGGATTAGTGGAGGGCAGGTACGACGACGATCTCGTGGCGAACCTGGGCGTCGACGAGGAATACCTGACCCGCCTGTTCAGGACGACTTTCGGGCTGGGACCTATGGACAACTTCCAGAGATCCCTGGCCTGGCAGTGTTACCGAGAGGCGCTACCCGTTCGGGAGCGATGAAACCGTTCTGCACGCACTCGTGCAGTGTCCAACCATTTCGGAGCTGTGGGCTTATGTCGAACGACTGCTGTCGCGTGTGGGACGAGTCGGTTTATCAACCGAGTCTATCGTCAATATCGTCACGCCTCCTTCCTTTAAACGGGAAGGAAGAGCTGTATTTATCGTACTTGTGGCTATGGCTAAAGAATGCATCTGGTGGACGCGTCTGAAAGGATTAGAGACAAATACTTTCCTCTCTGGTCAATCTCTCATCAACTTTTTCAAGTATCACTTGAAAAGGAAGGTGAGAGTAGAGAGGCAAGTGTTGTCTAGCAAATGTTTCGAAAAAAGATGGATACATGTAGCAAGAATGGCACGTATAAATGACGAAGCCACCTTGACCATGATTCTATAAAACGTTTTAAAATTTTGTAAACAGAGAGTTACTTACGTTTCTTGCTTAAATAAAAGAAATTTTATTTAACAAACTGTGACACTAAAGACCGAGGTTACCGTGGTCTTTTCGTAGGTTTTTCTTTCCACGGATAACCTCCCCATTTATTGGGAATTTTTTGTATTATTTCGTATTTTTTGTAAATACCCCAAACGTTTTGCGATGTTTTTTTTTCATCGTTGTCCCCACTTTTGTTTTTTTTTTCTGCTTTGTTTTCGACCCCCTCGAAAAGAAAAACTCTACATTTGTATTTTGTCCACTCTGTGTTGAGCCCAGTGTGGCTAATAAAGAAACCTATCTATCTATCTATCTATCTATCTATCTATCTATCTATCTATCTATCTATCTATCTCTTCTCACGGACGTGCTGTCACATCGGCTGCGAAGGTAAACGTTTATTTGACCTTTTACTGTCCACATTTTGTTGGAATTTTTAAATAATTTTGTTGCGAAGCACCTAGGCTTCATTTGTGTGTATTTTCAAGGGCAGGAATTGACCCCCAGGGGCAGTTTCGGCCCTAGCAAAATACAAAAATTTCCTTCTTGACATTTGAAAAATGTCGAGAAACATAATTTTGGAACGCTTGTCTTGTTCTTTTGACAAGCATTTCCCGAGGCTTCAGATGCCAGAAGAGAAAAAAGAACAGAATAGCGCGTGCTCATGCAGTGACACGAACGCAGTTGCTATAAACGTCACAAAGACTGTGAGTACAGCTACTAACAGCCCTCTCACCACCACCACCACCACCACCACCACCAACACCAACAACAAAAACAAAACTGTAACCAAGGTTACAAAACCATGCGTGAAAACCGTCACAAATGTCTCTGACGTAAGCACCACTGCTGCTGACGCCATCATCACCACCACCAACGACAACAACAACAACAACAACAACAACAGCAACAACGACAACAACAACAACAACAGCAACAACAAGGAAGTAAAGTTATCGGCCGTCAGCAATGACACCATCACCTGTTCAACAAACTCTGCTGCCACTACCACCACCTTTGAACCAGGCAGTACATACACCAACATAAACAAAAATATCCAGAAGAACATGTCCGCCAGCACAACAAAAACAAATTTCGCAAATGCTCTAAAGGAAAAAAGAACAACAGTGACATTCACACAAAAACAAATAAAAGACACAAAATCCCTTCTTACGAAAGAAGGAGATGATGTCAGAATTAACATCCCAAAAGATATTATAGAAATGAAAAACAAAAAGTGCATCATTTATAAACTGGTAAACACAAAAACCAGACGTGTAGAAAATGTTAGCACAGATAAAATTGAAGTTTGTCTTAGAAAAATTTGGCCTTATCAGAATCATGTCACCTGGGGAAGGAAATTTGGAACGGTGCAAGTAAGGTTTCTGGATGAAAATTTAGCTAAACAATTTTCGACACTCTCTCTCCGCACAGATGACTTGGTAATGATACCGAGTTATCTAGGACAGAGAGTGACCAAAGTTATGATAAAAAATGTGCCATCGGAGGTGGACACCCAATGGCTGATATCGGCCGTGTGCCTGGAAATGGAGGAGGCAAATATTTTGGAGATTACGGTCGGAGAGGAAAAGAACTGGGGAGGGAAAAATCTGGAAATCCTTCTCCACATCACGGAGGAGGCTTCACAGAAAATTCCTCCAAACATTAGATTGGCAGAGGACCACAAGCTGTATGTGGTGGTAGAGGGCAGGCGACCTCGCTGTTACCTATGCAACAGCGAAGCACATCTGAAAAAGGACTGCCCTCTGGCCGCTAAACAAAAACAACAACAACAACAACAACAACAACAACAACAACAGAAGCAACTACCAAATACCCCCAACAGAAAAACCTTACTACCAACACCACCAGCAACGCAAAAAACAACAACAGAAATATCAGCAATAACCACAACAGAAAAGACAACAGAAACTGCAAAAACAGAAGAAAAAAAAGAAAATTCCAAGACTGCCTCTCCCTCCCCCATATCACATACACCACACACAAATAACAATCAGCCAACATCAATAAAAACAGCAACACAAACATTCACAGAAACACACACAGACGCACAAAATTTGCCGTTACCTCTTTCTGACTCCTCAGATCTCCCATCATCCGATGAAGAGAGTGGGGAGGAGTGGAAAATAGCTACGAAAGGAAAGAGGAAGCGCAGTAAGAAGAAAACAAAACAAAATGCAAACACAAACAAAGCAGGGAGATTCACATCTCCCGAAAATACTACTAACACCAATAGTAATATAAAAAAAACAATGCTAACAGCAATAGACAGTACAAACACAGAGTTGATGAATTACATCAACTCTAAAACAAACATCACAAATAACGATATCAAAACCAACAACCACCCACGTACAACACCGCCAAAACACATTAAAATTATTCATGTAACACCAGCATTACACAACACAATAAAATCCCTCTACCCCAACTCGGTAGGGGGATTCCAGAAATATTTGTGCAAGAAATTGTACAATAGCCTCCTTGGTGAAAAATCCAAGGAGGAAACAAAACTTTCTAACGGCAAGTAACACTCTGTTCTTTTGTTTTGTGCTTTAAAGCACACGTATAAATAGAATCATGGTGAAGATTGGTTGTGTGAATGTGCGTGGCTTAGGGTCCCCTTGGAAACAAGGGTACCTCTTAAATGACATCAAGTCACACAATTTGGATATCATAGCCATTAGTGAGACCAGACTCCATGAACCGCGGGCCCTAAAGTCCATGTTTGGCGGACAGTTTAACATTTATTTTTCTCCCTGTCTGCCGAGGATGGGCGGTAGTGGCACGGCGGTTCTTTTTCGCAAGAGTCTGGATCTCCAAGTAAAGACGATATTTACGGACCCGGAGGGTAGACTGGTTGTCCTAGATGTGGACGGCAGCGATGGAGGCGCTTTTCGGTTGCTGGCAGTTTATGTGCCTCCTTTAACAGGTCGGTCGGACTTCTTTCGACGTCTAGAAGTATTCCTGGGAACGTCTCGTCCCTTACTTTTAGTGGGGGATTGGAATGCTACCTTGGACACGCATCTAGACTACGTGGGGAGTGACAAAAGTAGAAGGGGATGCAAAGGCCTCATAGACCTGCTCAGACGCTTCCAGTTGTCTGACAGGTACCGACTCGACCACCCAAATGTGCCAACGTGGACTTGGAGCAACCGCATTGGGTCGTCGAGATCGTATCTAGATAGGATAGTGTGTAGGACAAGAGATAGAGATAGTTTAGGATGTCCACAGTTCCACATAGTCAGCTACACGGATCACAAACTTGTGACGTGTACGCTAGACTTAGATAAGGCACATAGGCAGGGTCCCGGTTACTGGAAACTAAACGCGTCTTTCCCGTCGAGACAGGTTTTCAGAGACCGGATTAGCACGTTAGTAAAGAGGGCTTTGACGGGAGCCATCGTCAACAACAAATGGTGGTTTGCCCTCAAGAGAGCAGTGAGGGCGGAAGCAATAAGGTATAGCAGGGCACTAGCTGTAGAGAGGAACAGAGAAGAGGGGGAGCTAGTGATAAAGTTAGAAGAGGCATTGCGAAGTGGCATCGCATCCGACGTTTTAGCGGCGAGGTTGGCCCTCGACCAACACTTCAATGCTAAACACGAAGGGTGTGCTGTCAGGGCAAGGATGCGTGCTCTGAGGAATGAAGGTGTTGGAGCCGCACGAGAGGCCCGGGTGGCGGAGGCGCAGCGGGGTAACAGAGCCACCATCCGGTCTCTGGTAGACGAACAGGGGCGCGAATTGCTCGAGCCGAGCAAGATGTGCGAGGCGTTTCAGCGGCATTTTGCCCGACTGTTCGGGAGGAGTGGCGAGCGAGAAGGCAGGGTGGATTTTAGTGCCTACCTGCACAGCTTGCCACGACTCTCGGCAAGAGAGGCGGAGTGCTGCGAAGGGGTCATCACGGCGGAGGAGGTGAGGGACGCGATGGCGGGTTGCTCGACGGACAAATCTCCGGGTTTGGATGGTCTGCCCTACGAGCTTTACAACTGTATGCCAGACTTGTTTGGAGAAGTCTTGGCGGTCGTGTACTGCAACTGGCAGCAGAACGGGAGCATTCCCGGTTTTGTGAGCCGAGGAGCGGTAACGCTGCTGAAGAAAGATCCAAACAAGGGGGACGCCATAGATAACTTTAGGCCCATCACTCTGCTCAATGCAGACATGAAAATTTTGGCCAAGGTGTTAGCCAAGCGGTTGGCGCTTGTCATCGAGAAACTGGTCGGCACGGAGCAGACGTGCGCCGTGCCGGGCCGGAGCATCCATGACAACCTCCATCTGATGCGCTACATCATAGAGAGGGTAGTTAAGGAACCTGGCATGGGTGGGGCCCTGATCAATTTGGATCAATCGAAAGCTTTCGATAGGGTAGACCATCGATACTTGGAGGCCGTCCTCGAAGCGGCCGACTTCGGTCCCGTTTTCCGCGGCTGGATGGCTGCCTTGTACACAGGCATCCGTTCGGTTGTTCGCGTCAATGGACGTCTATCGGGACCCTTCGACATTGCACGTTCGGTTCGTCAGGGATGCCCCCTGTCGCCGCTCCTGTACGTATTGACTCTCGAGCCACTACTGCGGAAGCTGGCGACGCTGAGGGGCATCCCGCGAGAACTGGGGTGCGGGACGAGCGTGTCGGCATACGCGGACGACGTCACCGTCATAGCGTCTAGCCACGAGCACATCGAGCTTGTCGGCGAGACGCTGAAAGACTACGAAGCGGTGACGGGAGCGAAAATCAACCGGGATAAGTCGGTGGGTTTGCTGCTCGGCACCTGGAGAAGCAAGCCCATACCGTCCGGCAGCGCCTCAGTAGTGGGACGCTGGACGGACGGTCCGGTCAAGTTGCTCGGAGTCTGGTTCGGTCCGGACCTGCAAACGGAGAAGAACTGGGACGAGATAACGAGTAGGGTGGCCACTCTCTGCCGGCAATGGTCCGAGAGGAAGCTGTCCCTAAAAGGTCGGGCGAAGGTGGCGAACGCGTACATCGCGTCCGTCATCGAATACCGCCTGACCGTCGTGCCTTGTCCCGATCGCGCCATCACCGAAATGGAGCGCATCCTCTTCCGCTTTTTGTGGAAAGGAAGCGTTCCGATGGTGAGGCGATCCGTTTGTTGCCAACACCCGCTGAAAGGAGGGCTGGGCATGCCGTGGTTGATGATGCGCAGACATGCGCTGAGACTGCGACATCTCCGGCTCTACGTAGACGACGGTGAGCAGGTGTGGTCGCCGTTTGTGCGACGCGCTTTCCCGCAGCTCGTCTCCATGACCGAGCTGCAGTCGTGGATCAAAAAGAGGCCGAGGAATGGCGAATGGCACCGTGAGTGTCGCGTTGCTCTGCAACAACTTTGCCGTCCCGGGTCGACCTTGAGCGGCTGCATCACAACGAAGTCATTCTATAGGGGATTAGTGGAGGGCAGGTACGACGACGATCTCGGGGCGAACCTGGGCGTCGACGAGGAATACCTGACCCGCCTGTTCAGGACGACTTTCGGGCCGGGACCTATGGACAACTTCCAGAGATCCCTGGCCTGGCAGTGTTACCGAGAGGCGCTACCCGTTCGGGATAAGCTCTATAGACACGGCTCGCGAAATGTGGGGCCGACCTGCCCGAGATGCGGTCAGAGCGATGAAACCGTTCTGCACGCACTCGTGCAGTGTCCAACCATTTCGGAGCTGTGGGCTTATGTCGAACGACTGCTGTCGCGTGTGGGACGAGTCGGTTTATCAACCGAGTCTATCGTCAATATCGTCACGCCTCCTTCCTTTAAACGGGAAGGAAGAGCTGTATTTATCGTACTTGTGGCTATGGCCAAAGAATGCATCTGGTGGACGCGTCTGAAAGGATTAGAGACAAATACTTTCCTCTCTGGTCAATCTCTCATCAACTTTTTCAAGTATCACTTGAAAAGGAAGGTGAGAGTAGAGAGGCAAGTGTTGTCTAGCAAATGTTTCGAAAAAAGATGGATACATGTAGCAAGAATGGCACGTATAAATGACGAAGCCACCTTGACCATGATTCTATAAAACGTTTTAAAATTTTGTAAACAGAGAAATTTTATTTAACAAACTGTGACGCTAAAGACCGAGGTTACCGTGGTCTTTTCGTAGGTTTTTCTTTCCACGGATAACCTCCCCATTTATTGGGAATTTTTGTATTATTTCGTATTTTTTGTAAATACCCCAAACGTTTTGCGATGTTTTTTTTTTTTTTTTTTTTTTTTTTTTCTTTTCATCGTTGTCCCCACTTTTGTTTTTTTTTCTGCTTTGTTTTCGACCCCCTCGAAAAGAAAAACTCTACATTTGTATTTTGTCCCCTCTGTGTTGAGCCCTGTGTGGCTAATAAAGAAACCTATCTATCTATCTATCTATTTATCTAACTATCTATCTATTTGTCTTTCTATTTGTCTGTCTGTCATATTAAGAGAAACCTTACAGTAATATTGAAAACTTTTACCTCTTAAAGCCAATGAAAGAACTCGGAACATGGTAATTCATCCTGTTAGAAATAGAGACCAAATCCCGAATCACGAACTGCTATAGAAGAATCCTCTACTCGGTCACTGGACTTGCAAGTGATAGCTGCTAATTCTACCTCAACTCAAACTTTGTCTTATAAAAAATGAGAAAGACGCACTGGATAGTGTAAACCTTGACAGGTTTCAATAATGACGTGGAATTGAGGGTTTGGTTGGACGAATTCATTGAGTCAAGACCGGAAGATTTCTATCGCCGAGGCATCGGAAAACTTATTGAACGATAGAAGATTATAGTATTGATCAACTTGTAGTTTTTTTAAATACAGTTCTATATTTAAGAGATGAAGAATTATGTACATTATTTACATTTGACGAATATTTGTCCTCATCTTGCTTGTTGTTAACACAAGACACCTGACGAAGGCTGGAGGGTATATCACCCGAAACCTTGTGTTAACAACAAACAAGATGAGGGCAAATATCTGTCAAATATAAATAATGTAAATAATGTAATTTTTTTTGTTTAAAATAAATTTGAGACAACGCTCATGAATTATTCCTCAACACAAAATATATTGATACTGATACAAAATTAAGCGCCACGAAGCGAACCTGATTGTATTGTTGTTAAGCTCCAAGTTACACCTGATCGAGCACGTATTCCAACAATGACAATCGTGTCTATTTTGTTTCAGTTACAATTTATCTAGTGTGTCATTCTTTTACAAAACACACGAACGTGGTATGATGGTGGTGATACGGGTTTCTTTTGCTAGGCTTGACAGAATCGCATAATCAAAGCGTATTACATTTCATCAGGCGTTTTAATCCCACCTATATCTATTTCAGTCTGTGGTCGGCACTCCTTGTTTGAAAAGTGGGAATAAACATTTATTTCTGGTCGTGAAAAAATATGTCACAACATGTCTTCTTTTAATGGTATTAATTGACTCAGTGCTGGTGTGCAATTGTATGTCAGGCTTACCTGCAAGTATAGGTCAGATAAACTGATGCCTTATTTATAAATAGTTTTGCGGAAGTGAAATAAGGTGGTTTATTTTGTGCAAGAAGACAAGCCTAGCGTTTTGCGCTGTATCCTTCGATAGAAAAATTGCAAAGAAAATGTCTCCTTTAAATCTCATCCTACGCTCTGTGATATTCAAATTATAAACAGCATTTTTCCATAAAACAACATTCTTTAAAGAATAAAAACTGACGAATCGATTCCCAGTTCATTTTCTTTTGATTTTATTTGTCTCCTTTGATTTATTTGCGACTTTATCTTCTCTTTTCTACTGCTTTTGTTAATTAAAAGTAAAATATTCTGAAAGACATCTGTGTTTTGGAGAAATCCATATGGCGTTGTTGTTGTTTTAACATTGTTCTTATTGTTATTGTTCACTCGAGATCAACCACGATTAAATCGACCAATGACTACAGTCTTACATTTTTTATTGCGTCCTTCCTTTGATCAAGGGAGTGTAACGAAGGAAATTCGGCTGCTATTTCTAGTAAGGCGTTGAACCACGTAGACACATTCTCATTGAGTTGGGAGAATTATGTTTCAGAGAAACTGATTAGAGAAAGAAATCTTACGGAAGCAGCCAATAAGAGAAACCTTTTGGACGATTGTAAGCATGTTTTACTCAAATTTCACCATTCTGTCTGTAATAAAACGGTAAGCATTCGATAATTTAATTTCTGACACATGCAAAGATATAATGGCCTGGCCATGATTGGAATGCATTTCGAATATAGGACTACTAGATCACGATTGACCTGTGGCTAAAAACAACAACAACAACAACAGCAAAGACGACGACGACGATAGCATTGGCAACAACAACACCAATAACAGCGAAATGAGAAATCGCCACGAACTAACAAAGATGCGATTCGTGGCATGCGCAGTCGACCTGCAAGAAATACTAGCCAAATGTTCTTCAGATTACACCATACACTCATAAAAAGCGGTCACAAAAATGAGATAGTCAGGTTTGGGCGCTTTTGGAAGATGGGTCAGCTAAATAAGAGTTATGTTAGGTTTAAACAACAGCAACAACAAATAACAACAACAAAAAGACGCGGTGGATTGATATATAAAGGATTGGATGGTCACATTTCGTGCCAAGTTTGAATTTCTATGCCTTGCTGGATAAGAGATGGAACTGGAGAGTAAAAATAACGAAGAAAATTAACAATGACGGACATATTAAATTATTTAGTTTATGCAAGGTGTTGGTCATATCTAGAAAGTCTCTAGAACATGGATTTGCTCAATTAATGTTGATCTATGACTCAACAACAATGGATGATGGCCGTTTCCTTATGTACAATGATCATGAGAAAGAATAAGCGACTATGGAAACCTTGGCACTACGAGCCTTTTCTTCCTGTCCGTGCAAAGCGAATCCTCCATTTGTATTCATCCGAGATGAAGACGACTCTAATGTGAAATCCACGGAGAGTCAATCTGTATAATCTTTCGACTCAGAGGACTGGCCACTGAATCAACGTACAAAGATGGCTACGCTGACCAGCAGGCTGTAGCTTTTACACCAGAGTGGTCTTCATCTCGGAGAATGGCATTCTCCATTCAACCTGGAATTGCTGGGACGGTGTGGAAGACAGCACTAGATTCCAGTTCTTGGTTTGTTGTCGTGGCTGACTCCCCTAAACTTATCCTTTCTTAAAGTACTCCATAGGGAGTGAGAATATAACAATAAACGTGAACAGAGGACATCTTAGACAATGATGCTTCTAAGATACACAAAATGGGATGGCCACGGCTGGAATGCATTCTAATATAGGATTTCGTTGAGCAATGCTTCTCTGGGATTAATGAAAGACAAACAAAATGTAACGAAACCATTGGTGATTGTCTGGAAATATAATTGCAATTAGTGGAAACGATTAGATGTCTTGCCACTACAGCGACATCTACTGACAAACTTAACGTTAATTGTTCTATAGTCAAATGAATACAAATGGAGGATTCACTTTGCAATCACACACACATACTCAGACACATATACACACACATACACACAAACACTCATATTATATGTATGTAATGTATAGTTTATTTATTCTTATTTTTATTTTTCATTTTTATTTATTTTTAATTGGAATGTAATTTCATATCGCAATATTATCTCCCTTCACTTCGCTCATCAATTAGTGACGTGACAGACAAGAAGAGAAAAAGGGAGAAAGAAGCAGTTTGATTGAAATAAAATACATGTTGGAAGAGACGTATGTGCATGAATGTACATATTTTTGTATGCATATGTATATATATATATATATATTTGCATATATGTGCGTTTGTGTGTATACATATATCTGTATATGTGCATGTATATACATATATATTCATTTACATATATGCATATATATATACATATACATATATATACGTTTATATATACATGTCTATATATGTGTATATATTTATACATGTATATGTGTATATATATATACATAAACTAATACATATATATACATATAAATATATGCACGTATATACATATATATATATATATATATATATATATTCGTGTATATATATGTGTATATATGTACACATATATATATATATATATATATATATATATATATATATATATATATATATATATATATATATATGAAGAGAGAGAGAGAGAGAGAGAGAGAGAGAGAGAGAGAGAGAGAGCGAATAGTTTTTGATCATGAAAGAGCAATGTTTACAGAGAGAGAAAATTGAGTGAGAATGTGATACATAGTAAGAGAAAGCGCTACACACATGCACGGACACACATACACTTGTATACACACATACACACATATACACACGCTCACACAAACACACATATCCGCTTTTTGTCGATTTGCCTCGTTTGTGTTTTCGTCTATCCTCGTCTCGTAGTGTTTGTCTTTGTTTATGTACACACATATTGACAACATATACAGCCACATACAGACAGATGTGTATATATGTACACACACACACACACACACACACACACACATATATATATATATATATATATGTATATATGTATATATATATATATATATATATATATATATATATATATATATATATATATATATATATATGTATATATACATATAGGCGTTTATCGACGATATCTATATATGAATATATATATATACATATATATATATATGTATACATATATATTTGTATATATATATATATATATATATATATATATATATATATATATATATATATATATATATATATATATATATGTATATATACATGTAGGCGTTTATCGACGATATCTATATATGTATACATATATATATGTATATATATATATATATATATATATATATATATATGTATATATATATATATATATATATATATATATATATATATATATATATATATATATATATACTCATTTACTTTTGTTTTTACATGATTGAACGCAGCGTCTCACAAAAATTGTAAGTAGTTCGTAAACTTATCCTCCGACGCTACTCTATCTCTTTCTCTTTCCTTTCTCCCCCCCCCTCGTTCTTCCTCTGTACTACTACGTATCTCGCCTTACCCCTCTTGTTCTTCCTCTGTTACTACTACGTATCTCCTTTTCCCCCTCGTATTTCCTCTCTTTCTTTTTTCCTCTCGTTGCTCACCATTCTTCTACTTCCTCCCTCTCTTTCTCCCTCTACCACTCTCTCTCTCTTCCCTTTACACCGGCATGGTCACATGCTTCCGGTCAATAATCCTTTCCTTCTTTGGCTTTCGCCAAGTAACACACGCTACCACTGTCTCTCTCGGTTCCGTGCCTCATCGCGTTCATACACACATAATTTTTCTCGTCTGGCCGTAAAGCCTTCTGTTTGTTTTCCTGTCTTGTTTTTCGTCCGCCACTACATTCCTCCATGGCTAGATTTAATTTGCGTATACAGATTTAATCTGCGATCCATGGGACGAGCCGTTTTAACGTTGCGTCCTGCCCGAAGCTCGTCGAAACGCCGGTGTTAAAACGTGGGTAGCTGAAGAAGTAGAATGTTCTCTATGTGGCTCGTGTGTTCTCGTCTACGTTTGTGTGCAATGTCCTGTACCCAGATATGCACCTATACATACAGGTGGATGTCGGTATGCACATACCTGTACGTATATATGCATATACTCATTTACTTTTGTTTTTACATGATTGAACGCAGCGTCTCACAAAAATTGTAAGTAGTTCGTAAACTTATCCTCCGACGCTACTCTATCTCTTTCTCTTTCTCTTTCCTTTCTCCCCCCCCTCGTTCTTCCTCTGTACTACTACGTATCTCGCCTTACCCCTCTTGTTCTTCCTCTGTTACTACTACGTAACTCCTTTTCCCCCTCGTATTTCCTCTCTTTCTTTTTTCCTCTCGTTGCTCACCATTCTTCTACTTCCTCCCTCTCTTTCTCCCTCTACCACTCTCTCTCTCTTCCCTTTACACCGGCATGGTCACATGCTTCCGGTCAATAATCCTTTCCTTCTTTGGCTTTCGCCAAGTAACACACGCTACCACTGTCTCTCTCGGTTCCGTGCCTCATCGCGTTCATACACACATAATTTTTCTCGTCTGGCCGTAAAGCCTTCTGTTTGTTTTCCTGTCTTGTTTTTCGTCCGCCACTACATTCCTCCATGGCTAGATTTAATTTGCGTATACAGATTTAATCTGCGATCCATGGGACGAGCCGTTTTAACGTTGCGTCCTGCCCGAAGCTCGTCGAAACGCCGGTGTTAAAACGTGGGTAGCTGAAGAAGTAGAATGTTCTCTATGTGGCTCGTGTGTTCTCGTCTACGTTTGTGTGCAATGTCCTGTACCCAGATATGCACCTATACATACAGGTGGATGTCGGTATGCACATACCTGTACGTATATATGCATATACTCATTTACTTTTGTTTTTACATGATTGAACGCAGCGTCTCACAAAAATTGTAAGTAGTTCGTAAACTTATCCTCCGACGCTACTCTATCTCTTTCTCTTTCTCTTTCCTTTCTCCCCCCCCTCGTTCTTCCTCTGTACTACTACGTATCTCGCCTTACCCCTCTTGTTCTTCCTCTGTTACTACTACGTATCTCCTTTTCCCCCTCGTATTTCCTCTCTTTCTTTTTTCCTCTCGTTGCTCACCATTCTTCTACTTCCTCCCTCTCTTTCTCCCTCTACCACTCTCTCTCTCTTCCCTTTACACCGGCATGGTCACATGCTTCCGGTCAATAATCCTTTCCTTCTTTGGCTTTCGCCAAGTAACACACGCTACCACTGTCTCTCTCGGTTCCGTGCCTCATCGCGTTCATACACACATAATTTTTCTCGTCTGGCCGTAAAGCCTTCTGTTTGTTTTCCTGTCTTGTTTTTCGTCCGCCACTACATTCCTCCATGGCTAGATTTAATTTGCGTATACAGATTTAATCTGCGATCCATGGGACGAGCCGTTTTAACGTTGCGTCCTGCCCGAAGCTCGTCGAAACGCCGGTGTTAAAACGTGGGTAGCTGAAGAAGTAGAATGTTCTCTATGTGGCTCGTGTGTTCTCGTCTACGTTTGTGTGCAATGTCCTGTACCCAGATATGCACCTATACATACAGGTGGATGTCGGTATGCACATACCTGTACGTATATATGCATATACTCATTTACTTTTGTTATATATATATATGTATATATGTACACACACACACACAAACACACATATGTGAGGGAGAGAGAGAGAGTGAAAGAGTGAAAGAGACACATAAAGGGACAGAATGATCAATATGTACATATAGAAGGGAAGACAAGAGAGACAGAGAAAGAGCGGGAGAGAGAGAAAGCAAGAGAGAGGGAGATGCTGAGAAAGACGGTGAGAAAGAGAGAGAGACGTTGGGAAGGAGAAGGAGTCGGTCGAACATGGTAGAACGAAATTTAGTGTAGCTTTGACGTTTTATTGATTAAGCTGGTTTGTGTTATTTCTTTTTGTGTTTCTAATTCTATTAAAATGAATTTGATTACTTGTAATTTATTCAAATGGATTTTACTGTGCAACTCATATCGGTTCGTAATTAATTGTCTTTGCCTTGGATGTGTTAGAACTTTTAGTTTTGATGGCATTTAGTTAAAACTGGACGAAGTATTAGGAAACGGAGAAACGAGTAAAGCGGTGAAAGAGAGGACTTTGGGATAGTTGGATAGACCTACACAGGAAGTGCATATACATACATACATACATACATACATACATACATACATACATACATACATACATACATACATACATACATATATATATATATATATATATATATACTCTTTTACTCTTTTACTTGTTACAGTCATTTGACTGCGGCCATGCTGGGGCACCGCCTTTAGTCGAGCAACTCGACCCCAGGACTCATTCTTTGTAAGCCTAGTACTTATTCTATCGGTCTCTTGCCCAAAATGCCACGCAGTGGGGCTGAACCCAGAACCATGTGGTTGGTAAGCAAGCTACTTACCACACAGCCACTCCTGCGCCTATATATATATATATATATATATATATATATATATATATATATATATATATATAACTGAAATTTACAGAAGAACAAAAGACGAAGACAGGCGAATAAACAACAAACAAACAAACCGGTGTATTAGTTTAACGCTTGGGAAGGTGAGAAAGTCTTTTACGTTTCGAGCATACGCTCTTTAGCAGAGAGGAACACGAGGAAATAAACAGAGAGAGAGAGTATAAAATAAATTTTGGAGCTAGCGCTCAATCATATATATATATATATATATATATATATATATATATATATATATATGTGTGTGTGTGTGTGTGTGTGTGTGTGTGTGTGTGTGTGTGTGTGTGTGTGTGAAAGGTTGAAAATCAGTACACATGGAGAAAAAGTTAGACGGAAGCAGAGCAAACGGGAAACTAGACGAAAACTTAACGGTCGAGAAATATAGACAAAGACACGATATATAGACAAAGACACGGAATATTCCCAGCTAAGTTTTCCTCGTCAGTCAATGAACCAAAATATCATTGTGGTCTCACGCCTATGTATATATACATACATACATACATACATACATACATATATATACATACATACATACATAAATATATATATATATATATATATATATATATATACACATATACATACAGGCACTCCGTCAGTTACGAGGACGAGGGCTCCAGTTGAACCGACCAACGGAACAGCTTGCTCGTAGAATTAACATGCACGTGGCTGAGCACTCCATAGACCCGCGTATCCTTAACGTAGTTCTCTAGGAGATTCAGCATGACGCAAAGTATGTCAAGGTTGGCTCTTTTGGAAATAAAGATAGGACCCACATCCGACAGCTGACTAAACTGGAACAACATGATTTAAAGTAACTTGCTCATGACACAACGCGCCGTCGAGTATCGAACTCACGTTCTTACGATCACGACCCGAATTGCGTTCATTACGCACATATTCCTACACACACAATGTCAGACGAGAAAAAACATACACATTCTCACACATACATATATAGAAAGTGTAAAAGAAAAACCACTCATAGCTGTTTTTTGTCGCACCCAAGCGCTGGTGAAGTAACGCATGCGCTGTCAGTGTCTTCATATAAGTAATATTTCTCTTTTTCTCTTTCTTTTTCTTTTAGTTACCATCATCAATACAATTACAGATAGAAAGAAGCGACCTTCCCGCGAAGGGTCTTTGGACTAACGTTACTCGATCGAGTACTTCACTTGGAGGTCAAAGAGTCACTGCATGTAGAACCGCTACATTTCTGAATTGAGAGGTCACAACTCGGATACTGTGGGCATGTGGTAAGAATATCTGAGGAAAGTATCGCTGCAGAGGTTCCACGGGCAAAACCAATTGGTAAGAAGCCCAGGGGTATGATTGTGAGTGAGACGGTTGGGTAATAGCCATTAGCTCGGATGGTCTTGCTTGCGGAAAGATCAGGATCCGATGGACGGCGTGCTTGAGGACTCTGCCCCCATGACCGTCCCTGGAATAAGTGAGAAAAGAAGATGAGATGCCACTGTCATTGTTTGGAATGGTGCACCTGGTGTGTTTGTTGGTGAAACATTTATAAAGAATGGTGAATGTGGAAGGTGTTCCTGTTATACACTGAATAGCCAGGAACGGCAAGAAAATGGAGATGGATAGCAGAGAGCGTGTGTGTGTGAGAGAGAGGAGAGAGAGACGGAGACAGATAGAGCGATGGAGAAAGAGAGTGTGTGGGACAGATAGAGCTATGGAGAAAGAGAGAGAGAGACAAAAAAGAATTAGGAAGGGTTAGAGGTAAAATTTGATAATGAGAAATGAATAAAGGAGAGATGGTAAAAAAGCGATAATGAAAAATGTAAGAGAAGCAGAGAAAAGAGAGAGAGAAGGAGAGAGAGAAGGAGAGAGAGAAGGAGCGAGAAGGAGAGAGAGATAAACAGTGAGTTAAAGGATGTGAAGTAGTAAAAGACTTGAGTAGAGAATGAGAAATAAAATAGAAGAAAGTAAATGAAAGAGAAATAAAAGAGAGATGTTAGGAAAATGGTCAATAAGAAAGAATTGATGAATGAGTGATGCAGAGGGATTGTAAGGAAGAGAATAAAGAGAGGAGGAGGAGGAGAAGAGAGAGAGAGAGGGGGAGGAGGGAAAAACAAAGGGAAAGAAAACAAAGAGAAATGAAAGAGAGGAGGTAAAACTAGGGTGGAAGGAGAGATTGTGGTTAAAGTGGGGAAAGAATGAGTGAGAGAGAAAGAGAGAGAGAGAGAGAGAATGAGAGAATAGAAAAGGGAGAGAAAGAGAGAGAAAATAAGGGAGAAGACATAAGAGAAAGAGAGTGAAAGGAGGATGATGGTGGTGGGGTAGAAGGGTTTTAAAGTGATCTTGATTTGTTTAACAAACACGTCAGACTGTTGAATTTTATTCGAAATAAGAGGCAAATCATTTGAATTCCACTTGAACAGATATTGGGGAATTAATTTAATATTATCAAAACACACACACACACACACACACACACACACACACACACGCATACACTCAAAGACACACCAGTAAAATGTACATCACCACGTTATTCCATTTGACGTCAAACACGAAGCACGCAATTAAAAGTGATCAAGAATTAAACAAACGAAGAAAAGAATAAGAAAATAAAATAAAAACAGAATTAAAAACAACATACAAAATTAGAAAATCATTGTAATTAGCAGCTTAGAAGTCTACTTTACAAATCGATACATATTTGAAGTTGAATTTAGCTCGAGTCAAGTCGTAGATTGTTTTCCATATATTCAATTCTAATTCAGTTAACGATGGTCTTATATATTTTTGTTTGTTTAAAAATCAATTATACTTGTGAAAACTGTTTATATATTTATACATTAATACATTTAAAACACACACGGGCATATATACATACATACATACATAATTGATACATAAATATATACATACACATATATATATATATATGTTCATATATATATATATATATATATATATATATATATATATATATATATATATATATATGTTCATATATATATATATATATATATATATATATATATATATAAGTACATATATATATATATATATATATATATATATATATATATATATATATATATATATATATATATATATATATATATATATACACACACACACACAGACACACGTCAACATTGTTTTGTTTAATAGACAGCCTTTGATTTTGATTTAGCAAAGTTTGAAATTATTATTCCATTAATTTGAAATGCTACAGAGATTGCAGAGATGGATAGTATGATCTGTGTTCCAGCGTGTATCACTTTCTTTGGAGCACATCAACCTGTGATCGATGAGAAAATACAAATGAAAAAAAGAAAAAAAAGAAAGAAAAAGGTAAACCGATATTCTATATGGTAGCTTGTACACCATTCACATCGACAGAAAGCTTTCTAACAATATAATTCTCATCGATTCCCATGGTTGGTGCTGTATTCTTAATAAGACCATATAATGTTCAAAGGATTCGAAGACTGAATTTTAATTCCTTACTTTGAAGAAAGGATTCACGAATAATACTACAGAGTTATATGGGGGCTGCTTTATTTGATTTCGTGAGACAAAAGAGATTTTAAAGTTATTTAAATTAAATCTGTAATGAAGAGTAAAACATTGGCGTTAATGGCAATTCTTGTGAAGAAAGTCAAGGGAGACAACTTTGATATCCAAATTGATAAGAAGTAAATGTGAACATGTAAAGGAGAGTGAATCTCTATTATACAGCTGATGAGTTGAAGTTCAGTGTACGATCAGACATGATTCGACATTGGCTGTAGTAACTTTACAAGGTATATAGACAGCGTTACCCGGGGATGGCTGTGTGGCATGGTACCTTGCATGGTACCTTGGGCAAGCATCTTCTACTATAGCCTCAGGCTGCCGACCAAAGCCTTGTGAGTGGATTTGGTAGACTGAAGCTGAAAGAAATCCTTTAATCTTGAATTTTCCCCTGTCTCCTGTTTCTGAAGAAGAGCTTTGCTCGAAACGTAAAACACTCTTTCTTCCATACCCTGAGCGTCTGCTAATATTTTACATGTACCACGTCCTCACGTTGTTGTTTTTTCTTGTGTTTTGTCTTCGTTTTTTTTTGTGGGAGGATTAACTATATATATATATATATATATATATATATATATATATATATATATATATATATATATATATATATACATATATTTATTTATTTAATTATTCTAGTAGCTATATTTTGTTTTTATTGGTAGGTTAATTTTTTAGTAAGTTTAAGGTTTTATATTACAATGACACGACGATTTTGATAAGACTAAATCAATAGTAGTATTTTAGTTTATTTCATAATATTATTTAATTTACGACTATTAATATTTTTATTTATTTATTATATATTAGAATTTAATATTTATTAATATGTTTTATAAGATAACTATAGTTTTTTGTTCTTTTTATGTTGTTAGTTATATAAATTTTAAATTTTTCATTCATTTATTTAAGTATTATTATTTCATTCATGCATTCGTATTCTATTCTCTATTTTAACGTTCTTTTTTAACGTAGTATTTTCGCGCGAACTCTTGCTTAAAACGCTATAGCTATTAGATAACGTCTTAGTTTTTCAGTTTGAATTACGGAAAAATTTGGATAAGTACTGTTTTCACTTTGCTAAAGACTTTCTACTATTTGAAAATAATATGTATTCTTGTTTTTATACTATTCATTTGGTTCTTTATAGATTATTTTAATAGATAACTTATTTAACACTATATTATTTAGAAGTTATAGTTTCATTTCAACATAATATTAAAACTTCGATTGGAATAGTGTTGATATATTTTCGATTATTTTTGATTAATATTATTTGATGGATTATTAATCTTTATAGTATATAATATCGTTAAAGTTTTTTTTTTTTTTAAATCAAAACTTTGTATATATATATAAAGTTTAACCTTTTATTCTTAATAATTTTTTCTTTCCTAATTTTTTCATTCATAATTTTTTCCATTCATAATTTTTTCATTCATATTTTTTTATTATTACGTTTGTAGAAATAAATAATCTTGTATTTTTCTATTATTCAATTGATCTTTAATCATAATTAAATAAACGTCTTTAGCTTTAAATAGTATAGCTTTAACTATTACACCGGTTAAATATGTACTAATTTTATCTTCATTATTATTTTAAACTTAAACTTCGTTCAACTTGTATTTAAAACAATGATAATTTAAAACAATGATAATTTAGGTAAGATGTTTTTTGTATATAATATACATGTTATTATTATGGATGAAGGGATGATTATTGAATGGTTATTATTTTGATATTATGATATTTTTTAAATAATTTTTCTATCTTTATATAATAAGTATTTCATATTAATTCATTTGGTACTTATTGTTGGTTGAGATATATATCTAATTATTGTTCTACTTACGATCTGACGAGTAGCTATATTTTTGAATAGAACTTATTTTCGATAATTTCAATTGATTTTAATCGATTTAAATTTCTTTTCTATTTGAAAATTGGTTATGAAACACGTGTAATCTTTTTATTATATTTATCTTATGATATTTACTTTACTTTATATTATACTCATTTATTGTGCTTTTAATTATTAATTTTTCTATATGTGATAGTGGATTTTCATCGATGAGTTCTTGAAAATTGGTTATTTTCCCTAAAACTATATATATATATATATATATATATATATATATATATATATATCCTCATCATAATCGTTTAATGTCCATTTTCCATGCTAGCATGGGTTGGACAGTTCGACTGGGGTCTGGGAAACCAGGAGGCTGCACCAGGCTCCAGTCTGATCTGGCTGATCTCCAGTCGGATCAGCTGGATGCCCTTCCTAACGCCAACCACTCCGTGAGTGTAGTGAGTGCTTTTTACGTGCCACTGGCACAGGGGTCAGAGGAGGCTGCCAACGGCCACGATCGGTTGGTGCCTTTTACGTGCCACCGGCAAGGAAGCAAGTCAAGGCGGCGCTGGCATCGGCCACGTTCGGATCGTGCACGGGTATCACAACTACAATTTTCATTTGATTTTTTGATTATTGACTGCTTGTTGCTTGAGTTAGTAGCTGTAGCAGCAACTCTCTAACTGTTAGTGTAAGAGTTAGTGTAAGCAACAGACTTGCCCTCCTGAAGATAGGCCTTTGCGCCCGAAATATGAAGCTTTGAAAAAAAATTGTCTGCATTGTTAGAAACTTTCATTGTTTCTCTTTACACACACACACGCACACACACACACTTGTGACAATTGTTTGGTGTGTTTATATCCTCGTAAGGTAGCGGTTGCCTCCACCCCCTAAAAAAAGATACAGCGATCGATGAAATAAGTACCAGGTTTTAAAGAGCAATGCCTGGAGTCGATTCAATTGGCTAATAATTCTTCAATGCGGAACCCCAGTATGGCCGCAGTCTAATGACTGAAACAAGTAAAATATTAAAAGATAAAAGGTATGTCCTTCGATTTCTAATGAAATGGGCGCATATATAATGGAAAACATATTTCATCAGGAGATCACCAGACACGGTGACATGCTCCAAGACTCGAAACAAATCTAAAGCTGTCCATCACCACAAGTCCACTCCTTGTTGAGTTAGGTTCGCTTGCATGCCTCGATGATCCCGAGAGCTATGTCAGTAGACAACATAACCCTGGTGGCGCCTATCAACTCCCTTCTAGACTCTGGGCCAAAAGACATGTTTCCACAAAGTAGGGCCTTCCTCTTCCAGCTCTTGTTTCTTTTAAAAAGTCGACGATATTTCATTAACTTTCATTTTTCCTGGACAGTGGTGTTGGCCCTATGCAAACCTATTTTTTATCCACCGAAGATACGTGGCCCATGTTAGTCTGGCCTTACAATAACATATTATTATTAATAATATTATTATTATTATTATTATTATTATTATATATATATATATATATATATATATATATATATATATATGTATGTATGTATGCATATGCATTTATAAATATTCATACATACATACATACATACATACATACATACATACATACATACGTACGTACGCACGTACGTACATACATACATACACACACATATATATTTATATATATATATTTATATACATACATATATATATATATATATATATATATTTAGAGAATTAACATATATATATATATATTTAGAGAATTAACATATATATATATATATATCCATATACATTCATAAATACACACAAACACACACACACATACACGCATACACACATACACACAAACACATAGGAGTGGCTGTGTGGTAAGTAACTTGCTTACCAACCACATGGTTCCGAGTTCATTCCCACTGCGTGGCAACTTGGGCAAATGTTTTCTATTATAGCCTCGGACCGACCAAATCCTTGTAAGTGGATTTGTAAGACAGAAACTGAAAGAAGCCCGTCATATATATATGTATATATATTTGTATGTTTGTGCATATGTTTGTGTGTCTGTGTTTGTCCACCCACCATCGCCTGATGCTGGTGTGCTTAAACCCACGTAGTTTAGCGGATCAGCAAAGTAGTCCTATAGAATAAGTACTAGGCTTACAAAGAATAAGTCCTAGGGTCGATTTGCTCGACTAAAGGCAGTGCTCCAGCATGGCTGCAGTGAAATGACTGAAACAAGTAAAAGATTATACATATATATCCTACAAATCACTGATTGATAAATATTCTTTGAACAGCTCATGCAAAAACAGTTGTTTAATTAGAATAGTTAATTATAATAGATTTCTAAATCATTTGTTGCATTCAGCGCAGCCCTACTTTTCTACGATATTTTATTTCACATAACTTGCGACACATTATACAATCGCTGAAAAATCAAAAATTTATTTTATGTGGACATAAATAATTTAAAAATGTAACATAAATGCATAAACATATAGCATGAAATCAATGCAAATAATATAATTATGAAAAACGAATTCCTCTCTAAACATTTTCGTGTTTACTTCTAGAAAGAAAATAAAGAAGAAAAATGGCTACTTTATGTGAATTTAACTTTTCCTCCATTTTGAATTTATTTGCTTGTTTTCTTGCTTCTCACTTCATGTATAACTTTCTAATGTTTGAATTCAATCAGGCAATGTCATTAACAAAAGGATTGGAACTTAGCTCTTTATCCTTAACGTTGCTGCTTCTTAGCTAATAAAGCTAGATTATGGAGATGTTTTTATAGTTCTGGTGACGCAGTAAAGAAAAATGCTTCATTTTCAGGCGTTTGACAAAAGTATGTTTATCTAACGATGTCAACGGTAACACCTCGCCTATCATTTATTCCTAGCATTCAGCGTCAGAGGAGTTTTTCAAAGAATGAACAAACGTGATTAAATCTATTTCTCTTGCAGTCTATTGTTGCTTTGTTGTTGCTGCTGCTGTTGTGGTTGTTATAGTTACTATTATTATTATTCAGTGAGAGAGCAGTGCATGTTCTCAAAGTGACACTGAGGTAAAATATATGAAATCCAGTATAGCCATCATGACTACCCGTCTGATAAGTGTACACCAGGCACATGCATCACAGCCATATGTGCGCGACATGGTGATCTCATATCAAGATGAACAGTGCATGATCTTGCGTCGATTATTAGGCACTCTTGTTTGTCCCTTGTAAAGGTTACTATATCTGGCCTTCAGTGTTTTAATACGTTGTCTGTCTGGAAATCAAAGTCCCAGAGGATTGTTGCCTTCCCCTTTCTATTACCTTTTCCGCTGTATGTTGGTACCTAACACGGCATAGTAGCCTGTGGAGGTTCTGGGCTACTTTGTCATGTCTACGCTTGTACTCTTTCTGCGCAAGACTTTCACAAGCACTAACAATGTGAGTCACACTTTCGACCCTCTTCCCACACATTCTGCAGAGGTTCGTTGCACTTGTGTGGTATATATTCTTTATCACTGAATTGGTAATCAATACCTGGCCCTGGGCCACGATGATTAGGCTTTCAGTATTCTTTTGTAGGTTACCCTTGTTACGCTACCTCCATGATACTTCCTGGTCTTTTAATTTGTTGGTTTCACAGTGGAACTGACCATGTAATTCCAAACGGAGTAGGGTTTCTTCTCTCTCGTTGGCCGTTCTTGATCAGAATTCATGAGCATTCTCAAGTCCATTTTTTGTTAACTCCTGTACTAGCAGTATACTGTAGCAGGTCTTCTTTGCTGTTTACCAAATATTCTGCCATGTTTCTTCTTTCACTGTTGATGCACTCCCGTAAGCTAATTAGCCCACGTCCACCCTTACCACTCTTCATGTAGAACCTGTGTACATTTGCTTTAAGGTGGAGGGTACCATGCGTTGTCCTTGTCTTTCGGGTAGTGTGATCGAGTTTGTCAATCTCTGCTTGTGACCATCTCAGAATGGGCGCACTATAGCGGACTACAGCAACAATCCATATGTTGATAGCATCTACAAGGTTCTTCGAGTTGTGCTTCGATTTCAAAAGAAGTTTGAGGCGCTTGAAGTATGCAGTGATGACCTTGTCTTTCATTTCTTTGTGCAAGATATTATGCAGCTGCAGGATCCCACCATCATCCGGGTCTTCCATTCGCTCCCCGTTTGGCAATTCTATGCCCTTACAATTTACTCTCACTCCACCGCTTTAAAGTAAGCACAGCACACTTCGAGATACCGAATTCCTTCCCTATATCCTTGCTGCACATTTGCACAATATCAACCAACCTCTCCATCTCAGACTTTTTGCGAACAGTTTTAAATAATCCATGAAGAGAAGGTGGTTGAGACAAGGTCCGTTCTTTCTCAGCACATGGTGCACGTTCGTTTCATAGTGTCAGCTGTTCACTATCAGTGAACTAAGGTAACACCTCTTATTTTTCGAGCACCTTCCGGAGTATTCAAGTGGTTCCAAACAGTACTGTTTTCTGCAAGTGCTCCACCCTTATTGCAGTCCCTATTTGTTCCACGTACTTCTCGAGATTTTTGCTCACTGTTCTCAGGGCTCCGACAATTATTGGTACTACTACCACCTTTTCCATTGACCACAACTGCTTAACTTCCCAAGCTAACCTGTCATATCTCTCGACTATTATTATTATTATTATTATTATTATTATTATTATTATTATTATTATTATAAATTAATTCCATTAACAGAAGTTGGTGAACATTTGAGAAGCCTTTTTCCGGATTTAGGATTTCAATTGTAGTCCCCCCCGCTGTTAAAACTAGCGAATCGCAGTCTCTTATTGATTTTTCTGTGATTCAAGCAGTTCTAGAATTAAAGTCTTCCATTGTGACTTATAATGACTAAAACTTATTCGCTTAGAATGGATACAGATAAAATAGCAAAACAAAATGCAGAGGAATGTGTGTGTGTGTGTGTGTGTCTGTTCCATTTAGAGATATTAGATTTCTATGGTTTCAGGTAAATTTATTTAGGCACAAGAATACACACATTCAGTGAACCATACACCAATATATAACACGGGATAGCTTAGGCACACACTATACACTCACACACTATATACACACACTATACACACATATGCATACATATAACATAATGTAATATTTACAGCTAATACTACATATACGTACATATATATATATGTTTATATATATGTATATATGTATATGCATATATATGTACATATATATACATATATATATACATATATATAATACACATATATAATACATATATATATATGTTTGTGTGTGAGTGTATTCTCACAGGCACTGATGCACACGCATGCAAAACAGGAAATCGCACACTCACTTGCAAGATATGCCTTGACAAAGACGGTGAGTAAAAGATGGAAGGAAAGTGCTTAAGCTCAATACCCAAGAGCGCCCTAATGTCAATAAATTTCTTTTATAAGATCCAATTTCACTCGTGTTCTTTCCTTCCTTCTTTCTTTCTTTCTTTCTTTCTTTCTTTCTTTCTTTCTTTCTTTCTTTCTTTCTTTCTTTCTTTCTTTCTTTTTATCCCTCTCTCTGTCTCTCGTTTTCGCATTTTACTTCTCATAAAGTCAAACATACATACACACAGATAATATACATATGTATGCATAGGTATCGATACATGGATGTATGTATGTATATATACATGTACATCTATGTGCGTGTATAAACGTATACATGCACGTATATATATACGTATATATACACACCTATATATATATATGGACACCAGCACATATCGTAAATCTGGCTCTTTAATAACGAGATATTCTACCTTAACATCAAAATACACGTAGGAATGTGTAACAGATTTATGTATAATTTGTATTTGCGATGCTCTCAAGCTTTATGATGAGCCAGTGATGGTGCATATACGCAGCGAATCGACACACTAGAAATAACAGCTAATTGTCCCTTGTAGCATGGCTACATGTTTCATAATAAGGCATTCGTTAATGTGATCCTTTATCAGGTCACTTGTGTGGTCCCTGAAGAGTGATACTGGTAACATGGAATCCAGTAGAATCTGTTGCATGGTCGGGTCGTCGTCGGCTAAACCGTCACCCCCACTAAACTTGCCTGGTTATGAGGGTTGCTAGAAACCCAGTAGGACTAAAAACGAAAAAGATAGATGAACCTAGAGTAGATTCAATTACTTTCTAGTAATAACAGGACCCCTTAGACATCCCGGGTTGGTGTCCAACATATTGGAAGACCCCTTAGCTTTTGTTAGCGCATGTCTATAGAACCTGCTTCAACTCTAGGGTACTTTCGCTCGGTAATCGGCGGAGACGTGGGCTGCAAATTCTTTGCGACAGTCGACAATTGATGGCAAGATGATCTGCTACGTATCACACTTTGCCTTTCATCCTTTCGGGGTCGGTTAAATAAGTATCAGTTACGCACTGGGGTCGATATAATTGACTTAATCCGTTTGTCTGTCCTTATTTGTCCCCTCTGTGTGTAGCCCCTTGTGGGTAGTAAATAAATAACGTATCACGCTATTCCAAACGTGTGTGTATATGTGACCTAGTACTACATGTGATCTTGTATCTCCACTGAAAATCCGAGCACGAACTCTACACCTCAACAGCGAATGACGAGTACGGCTATGGTGCCCGCATTATCTCCAACTGTGGCTGACCGTCAGATGTGGTCAGCGTTCGCAAGGGGACAGAGTAAACTCACGAATCGGAGTCGTTTCAACCCACCTCGGATGTAGCCGCCACAAGTACAAATACAAGTAAGAAATGCTAGTCGGTCTCATATTGAAGATCTTTGATAGGTTTCGTCTATCAGGGGCGAGACGAGGCTGCAGGGCAAGGGCGGCGATTTTTGTATAGTTTAATTTGGGAAATAAGACTATAGAATCAGAAGTGAAATGGTAAAGCAGGTACTCGACATCGGGTACTATTTCATTTCACAGCAACACCAACAACAACAACAACAACTTGAGCTGTTAGATTTTGTAAGTAAACCTACTCGTATGACAAAATAGCTTCAAAAATGCTAGAACACATTAAATAATGCGCCCTTGATATTCTCTCTCGGCAAACCGGAAACGCCCCTTGATCAGGATTTTGCATAATCAGGGTTTAACTGGGGTAAGCAACAAGAACCGCAAAATAAGGATAACGAAGGTTTATACTACTACTACTACTACTACTACTACTACTACTACTACTACTACTACTACTACCACCACCACCACCACCATCACCACCACCACCACCTCTGGCACCACCACACTACCACTACTACTACTACTACTACTACTACTACTACTACTACTACTACTACTACTACTACTACTATTACTAGGCTAATATTTAGCACAAGGACATACAAATTTTAAAGAAAACAATTAATTGAATCAGCCAAGGTGCCTACTTGATCTTCGACTTATCAATCAACTTCTGATAAAAAAGAAGAAGAAAAAGCAGCCTTTATCTCAGCGGTATTTGAATTTCGAATCTGGAAGGATGGTAGTTCATGTTGCGAGATATTTATCACGCTACTCGAAGTCTGATTAAAAGGTATCGGGCCTGTTGCTATGGGAACAGAGCTAAATTAGGCAGAGTGAAGCCGCTTGGCACACAATGACCTTGAACTCTGTTGCCCATGCGCACTAAGTCATAACGCCCTCGCTCGATTCCGATGTTTTTAGTTGTGTTTGGTAGTAACGTGCGGAGAGTGTGGTCATCTCACCACACCACAGGCGTTCCATCAGTGACCACGGAAATGAAAGGGATAAGTTACTCTCGGGTGGATTTGAACTCGACGCATCTGGCTAGAAAATACTGCAGGTTTTATATAATGTACATTATAAATGAGAAATGGGGCAATAAAATCTGACTGTCTGAAAAACGGGAGAGAGCTGTACTTAACACGCAGACTTCAAGCAACACACACACACACACACACACACGCACACAGGTTTGTGCAAGTGCTCCAAACTCTCGGCTCTTGCCCATTAAATAAATACGTACGCCCCTGAGGCATCCGTCCTTCATTTCGCCTCAACCTTTTCTGCTCTCTTTAATACAAAAGAGGAAAAGTAACTCCATAATATTCAGACGATTCCTGAACAGATTTTCCAACAAATTTCGGATAAAACATCCACATCCGGATGTAGCTCTGCAAACAATATCTCTTTACTCGAATGGGTTATGGTGCCCAAAATATTACAATAACCGGAAACATGATCAAATGTCTTCTTTAAGTGGCGTTATTAAGTTGCTGATAGCCTGGGCCATTACTGGCCGATGCGTAGCTATATGAATATAATATTTCAAGCGCAGTGTAAGTTGGCGTGATGGCAGAAGCGTTACTGTGCCGGAAAAAATGCTTTGCAGCATTTCGTCCGTCTTTATGTTCTGAATTCAAATTCTTCCGGGGTCGACTTTGCATTTCATCCTTTCTGAGTCGATAAAATAAGTACCAGTTGTGTAGTGGGGTCGGTGTAAAAGACTTACCATTCCTCCGAAACCTTGTGCCAAAAGTTGAAATCAATATTTCAAGCACGGTATTTAGAAATATACAAAATCATCATGCAAAATAATCCTTTCTACTAAAGGCACAATTTGTGGGGAGGGGCCAGTCGATTAGATTGACCCCAGTGCTTCACTGATACTTAATTTATTGACCCCGAAAGGATGAAAGTCAAAGTCGACCGCAGCGGAATTTGAACTCAAAACGTAAAGACAGACGAAATACTGCTAAACTATTCGCCAGGCGTGCTAACGTTTCTGCCAGCTCACTACGTTCATCGCCAGGCGAAATATTGCTAAACCATACCTACTCGCAAAAAAAAGAAGAAACTAATATATATTGTTGTGGATCCACATTTACTATGAATTTTTGCCTTACAGATTCATTTACTTACCATGCATTTAACACAACAGATTTTCCTTTTCGTATTTCTTTGTCTGTAACATCCAGATTCATGGGACAAAATATCTATAAAATATAAAGAAGGAAATAGTTGTCAGAACTTACGCAAACAACGAAATGAACAGCTACTACGGAATCAAACACACATGCATCGCATTTACGCAAAAACAAATATGCACACATTTGTACATACACACATATTAATGACGTCATAAGAAAACATAAATTTTCGGGAGAGCGTTAAATAATTTTTGTTTGTATATATATATATATATATACATACATATATATATCTATATCTATATCTATATCTATATATATATATATATATATATATATATATATATATATACATATATATATATATATATATAAATATATATATATATATATATATATATATATATATATATATATATATATATATTTGCATTGCAAGATTTTTGATGTGAAATCGTGTGTTGAAACAGATGTTGTTGTACTTGGGGATGGTCATATTGCCAGTTTAGCCAATAAAAACACACGCACTGTATATTTGGTGTTAATTTGCTTCAGCTTTATATTACATTAATCTTAATCTTATTTCGGCCAGAGTTCTTTCGTCACACTTCTGTGACC